>NC_092060.1:6185000-6455000 GCF_039877785.1 Chaetodon trifascialis
CTAGTTTGTTTGTTTTTGTGTTTTTTTAATGTCTTTTTTTCATTTCCCTCTGCATATGTTTCTTCATGTTTTCTCTGTGTCCTCTATCTGTCACCCCTGGATCTCTGAACTTTCTCTAGCTTCCTCTTTTTCTTTCTTTCTTTTCTTTTCTTCTCTCTCCATCTGTCAGTTTCTATCTGTCTCTGTTTTCTCTATCTCATGTCCTCACTGCTTAACTCTTGATCTTGCTCCATTTTTCTGCGCCCATCAGTCTTTTCTTCCTGTGTAATTCCATTTTTCAGCGTCCCATCATCTATTTTTTCTCTTTCTCTTTTTTCCTTCTTGCTCTGCAACAACGTATTACAACCGTGTTTCCAAAGAAAAAGTTGGGACGCTGTGTAAAATGTAAATAGAGACAGAATGTAATTTGCAAAACACTGAAACCCCATTATTTAACTGAAAACAGTACAAATATGACATATCAAATGTTGAAGCTGAGAAATTTCATTGTTTTTTGAAAATTGTATCCTTGCTTAGAGTTTGATGCCAGTAACACATTTCAAAGAGGTTGGGACAATGGCAACAAAAGAGTGGAAAAGTTCTAAAACGCTAAAGGAACACAGCTGGTGGAACATCTCACAGTCAATTAGGTTAATTAGGCCACAAATGCTGCATGCAATAATATGCAATATAAAACTCTCACATGCACAGAGGCAAACCGTATATAAACCAGATCCAGAAATGCTGCCAACTTCTCTGGTTCCGAGCTCATTTAAGATGGACTGAGGTGAAGTGGAAAACTGTCCTGTAGTCTGACGAGTCAAAATTTGGAAATCGTGGACATTGCGTCCTCCGGGCTGGAGGAGAGGGACCATCCAGCTTGAATGCAGTCCATAAAATAGGACAAAGGAGACTATTGAGCAGCTGAAATCGTACATCAGGCAAGAATGGGAAAACATTCCACTTTCAAAGTGACAGCAAGTCTCCTCAGTTCCCAAAAGCTTGTTAAAAGAGGAGGTGATGCAACAGAGTGGTAAACATGATCCTGTCCCAACTTTGCTTATCAAATTAATTTTCAAAAACAATGACATTTCTGTTTCAACATTTGACATGTTTTTTTGTGCTATTTTCAATTAATTATGGGGTTTTAGTGTTTTGCAAATCATAAAATTCTTTTTTTTTTTCTATTTACATTTTGCTGTGTATCAACTTAATGTAGGTACAAAGAGTGAAAACAGAGGGACGTTTAACATATGTATATTCACATATGTGCTACTAAAAATGTCATTTTTATATAGCTCTACCTAGTATGTTAAGACCTGTTCCTTTTAATGCTTTGTCCCCCACATCCCATACCCCATTTGTTGGCACATTAATATCACCATCTGCCAATCAGCAGAATAGAAACCAGCAGCAGGACAGGGACCCACTTAATTAAACACTGATCCATAATGCTGCTCGTAGCCAAAAACTCCACCACCTTAAAGAAAGCAGTGTGGCTATTAATTAGCATCTGAATTGAAAAGTAGAATGTCAATTTAGTAATTAGCTTATTTTGACTGACATGAAGTCAATGTGTTTGTGTTAATGATCAATGTTCCCCAGTGTTGGAGCGTTTTTGCACAACCTTGATTTAAAAAAGTTGAGTTACTGTTTAAAACATGGATGAAACAGACAATATATTTGATATTTATCAACTTCATAGATTTTTGTGAATATATTTGTATTCTGAATTTGATGCCAGCAACTAAAAACTGGGGAAGTTGTGGAAAACTTCAAAAACACCTGTTTGGAACATTCCACAGGTAAACAGGTTGATGAACGGGTGATAATGTCATGATTGGGTATAGCTCAGCTGTTCACAAGCAAGGATGGAATGAGGTTCACCACTGTGTGGGATTTTTTATGCATTTGATCACTCACATCACACATGAAATACTGTTTTTGCAAGTCCCAGTTGTTGTTTTTATAAATCATGAATGAGCACAAGGATGCACATGCATGGGCATTTTTATTTTATTATTTTTTTTTTTTTTTGGCATTCCCAATTTCTTCTTTACCTGTCCACTAGATGTCCTCTGTGTGTTTCCCTATCCCCTGTCTTGTACGTCTGTGGCTCATTAGTTTGACAGCCCTGGTTTGCTGCTGTCTGTCCGACTAGCTGCCTCTCATTAATAATTAGTTTCTTTGTGTCGGCAGTTATTGTTTCACATGTATCGGTTTCACATGGTGTAAGCAGCCTTTGTGTTGTTGCTATTCTTGTTCTTGCCTACAGTCTATCCTACCTACCTGTTGTCCATGTGTTATTTGCAGACTGATGGAGCAACCTGAAACTGAATAATTTATGTGAGGCTGCTATCGCAGGGAAGTGTAATTTTCACCTTTTAAATACTAAATTGCATACAAATTTTCCTAAACTAATGACAGCCTGTCTTTCGCATGCTTGCTTTCTCTAATGACGGGTTACATTTTCTTCCATAAACTGGAGAATTGACACCAGATGAGCTGACAGACAGAAGAAAAGTTCATATTGTGGTGAATGTTGTTGACAGACCTGAGTTTGGAACTTGAAAAACACTGTCACAATCAGGCCCAGTGCTCCCCTAAGGCCTGAAGCCCTGAACCTTAGTTGACACCACCTGGTAAGTGCTTAAGTGTGAGAAACTGCAAAGGCCTGAAATGGTATAAATAGGAATCGGACAGCATTTTGCATTTTTTCACCCTTTTTTTTTTTTTGTTACTTTCTTCATATCCAAGGCACTTAAGGACCAACTCCTGGTTTGGACATCCTCCAGGCTCTTGCCTTCCAGAGTGGATGAGAGGTACTTCTCAAATAATCAATTTAGCCATTCAGTTAAAGCTGCAGTAGGTAAGATGGAGAAGACAGCAGACTTAGCCTGAAAATATGAGCCAACACAAGTTCTCGTCACTCCCTCTCCGCTGCACTCATGCCCTGCCTCCAAGCCCCCCCTCCCTGTGGCGTCTGCGCGTAACGTTAGCTGTTAGCATGATAAACAAGCTAACTCTGCCCAGCCACTACATCACAGTCGCTAACATACCGTACACGCTGAGGAGTGTTACTGTAACAATCACCATATTAGCTTTCTTGTTATTAGTTGTCTTAGCCGTATATGCTGTTGTTGGCAGCAGCAGTATGGGCAGTTTCTCCTTTGCAGGAGGCTGTTGCTCCACCATAGCTTTCACTAGCCTCCTGACGCTGCTCACAGAGCTGTTTGACTGGGCGTCAGCCGGCAGCATTGGGGGGGGGGGGGGGGGGGGGGAGTAGTGATTGACAGATGTCAGACACTCCCTCAGACGCTCCTCTGGATCTGATTGGTTGTTTTGTGTCGGCGCGGTGGATTCTTGCAAATCATAATAGGAGCAGTAGGTGGGACCAATGGAACCGTTTTTTTGTTTTTTTTTCCATGTTCTGCTGTCTGGGCGTAGGGACAATTTTAGCAAATATGACAAAAAAAATACTTACCTACAGCAGCTTTAAAGAAGCTTCATACACTTAAATGTTAACTTCTCTCTCTTTTTCTTCTCTCTCATCTTTCATCTTTGCTTTTCTTTTTTTAACTAGCAAAAGGATAATATACAAACATTCAGGTCAATACAAATCAAATTCAAGTCAAGAATGCAATTCTGGGAGAAAAGGTGAGGTCTTGAGTGGCGATTTAGAAAATTTCTGTTTGAGAATGAAAAACTTTGCATCTTGAATAATGACAATCACAAGTTAAAGCTTGTCGTCATCAGGATCATCAGAGTAACAAATAATTTCATTTCTAAAAATTTCTCCCACTTCCACCCTTTCCCTGCCAAACCTGTGTTTAACGTTACAATGCTGTGAACTAGTGATGGCGAGATGAAGTTTCTTGAAGCCTTCCAGCTAAAAGGTTCACAAAAAGGATCATTTCTCGAGGCTTCATGTGCACACAAACCCCTCTGCTGGTCAAAGACTGTTAAACAGCCAGATACATTATAGGTAGTGATGGGTGGCACCGTGCCCACACACGGAGTGGAACCGATGAATTACAGGTAATTGTAATTGTAATTTTAGCAATTTGTAATACACTAAAGACTGTCCTGCAACAGTGCAGCCATGGGAATGACCGCCAAGTAAAATAAATCAAGCTAAAATAAAGCTTTCTCTTTCTCTCAGGCTCCATCAAAATGCACCTCTATGTCACACACAATCCAACAAATCGCCAACACTAACCCACGAAGTGTGAGCGGACCCATTGCGGTATATAAATTGCGCCGATACTCAAACCAATTCCTGAACCAGCGAGGCTTCGAACATCATCAGTGATGTCATTCACCTTATATGATACAAATACGCGCTTCACTTAACACTTTCACGATTTCTCAACACACACTCCGAAGCGTCGGCACGGTACGACCCATCACTACTGTGAACTGTGGAACCCATTCCCTAAGGCAGACTCTGCAGAAAGAGAAAAGAGTCCAACCATGTGCCATGGAGAGCCGGAAGTCTGCTTTCCATAGCTTGTGATGGTCTGGATCGCCTTCCATTTATCTTTGGTGTTTGGTGTTGAGGTCTCTCTCCACTCTCTCCAGATGTTTCCATTCTGCCAGCTTTCAGTCTCGCTCTGATGGTGTTTTATGCTTGTCTGTCACCTGACCAAAAGACAGCTGTTTTAGCTATGGATAGCCCTCACCTCTCCCTTCATCCAGTCTTTCTGCTTGGGCAATGACTGTATTCTTGCCACATCAACACGTTTTGCTGTTGTGTGATGTCCCTGCTGATGCATTTTCCTCTGGACTGATGTGGTTCTCCTGGGTGGCTGATCATGTGCCAGTCTGTGTGCTCAACACAGTCCTGCAGAGCTGCTGTAGCTCTTGCACTCTTTCCTTTATTATTCTATTGTTTTGGCTGGCTGTACCTCTTCACTCTCATCCTCCTGCCTGTTGTTTCTTAAAATGATGCCATCTAATTCCATTTCCCTAACCTCTCCTGCACATGCTGTTACACTTGGACCTCTGCCGTCACTTTGATTTGTACGTCGAGACTCACACTGTAGTCCAATTTACTCCAAGGCTGGAAGAAGTGAGCAGGTTGTTTTTGTTTTTACTGACACAGTTTTGCATTCTCATCTGAATGGAACCATATGTTTGCAGGGGGCAGACACAAAATGGTCACTATGAAATGGTAGCAGGCAGGAGCAGTGGCATGCTGGGTTAAAGTACAGGTTTGTGCAACTATTGTGGGGGTTTTCAATGCAGTAGACATGTTGGATTTCAACATTTCAGCAATAGTCGGACTGGCCTTTGAAAGTAAGAGAATTGTGTATCCTGGCTTGTAATTTAGTATAACATAAGATGTTAAAAGAAAGTTTAAGAAATATATTGTTTGAATGCCACTTCAGCCAGTATCCTTCACCAGGAAAAGTATTTCAGTAAAGGTTAGAGCAGGAAGGAACATCTTCCAAAGTGTGAGATAAGGCTGTGGAAAAGTTTTAGAAAAATGCATTATTCTGTTCCAAAAAGTGCCAGAAACACAGGATGCATGGGGCTATGTTGCGTATCTGAAGACACTGGTTAGATTACTTTGAAAAGAACAGGCAAAACAAAGTGTAAGGCTGAGACAGGAAAGGGAACTAAGGTGACAGAAAGGATGAGCTGCAGGGAGGAAGGCGGAAGGGCAAGAATTAGAGGTGAGACAGAGACAGAAACTGTTGCTTTGGAGAAGGAGAAAAACATATTATTTTCCACAGAGAGATGGCTACACTGGTAAGAGAATGCACTTTAGTCAACCACAGTGAAATTTCCAATTATATTTGAAATTTGCAAAATGATGCATGAAATGTAATGGTTTCTGTCTTCCGCCGTAAAATAGACCATGTGATGCAAAATAATCTTTGTTTCCTCTGTTGTCTGGAAAAAACAAGACTGAAAAATAAGTTTTGTTTGCTGTTTCTAAGGTCAAGAATGAGGTCTGAGAGGAGCAACAGAGTGCATTAAGTCTGCTGATGAGGACCATGTGATGTGGTCGAAAGTAAGAATAAGAAGAGTAAGAAGAGTAAGAATAAGCAAGGTATGGTCACATAAGAAAGTGTAACTGTGAAATTCACCTGGGCGTCAACGGGTATGTTAATATGTTAATATCCTGCCTGCAAAGCTCTCATTGGTCAACTGTTTTTCCAACTAGGTGATCCAAGTAAGTGTGTGCATAACACCAAATCTATTGTATTTGAATTACTAAACAAATCAGAGAGTGGGGCTGTGATTCACATTTCTGGGAACAGCTATTACGATGTTGCTTTCATGTAGGAACTGACTCTAGTAAAGGTAAAGTGTTCTGCTTCATGAATGACTGAAAAGCACTTCAGAGCCATGAAGTAAGTAGCATACAATTTCTGTTCTGTTCAGCTACATTAACTGCTTTCATTTTAGGTAGGCATCACTGATCAGCAATGGCAGCATTTACAATGCTTTAAGATTTCAACTGCCATCTGTGCCTCCTAAATACACCAGCCATGATAATAAACCATATGGTCCAAAATATAAATCACAGCTTTGGAAATAATCATTCTCATTCTCTGGCACTTCAACATGTCATACACTGATCAGAATAGGAGTCATTTTAGTAATGCACCTGAGCAGGCGAACAACAGACTGCACAAGACTCATTTTTGGCACCAAGATAGCAGCGTGTTGCTGGATTTGTGTTGCGACACCAAGATATCAAATGCGGCATCAGTGCGCTCTGGAAAAACCTAAACATGAACCATTCATAACAATATCTTTATCATTATGTAGTTTCCACGGTCAGATATAGAGACAGACATAAATGAAAATATAGGTAATGAATGCTCAAAGATTTTTATTGCTCACTGAATGTCTGATATCTGTTGTTCTGTCTCACATATGGTTGGATGTAGCTGGGGTTCCCATCAGTTGAAACATCTCTACAGGTGATGACAATGCATTTATTACGTTTGCAACACAGTGGAAATCCATCTACAGCCAGATGCAGCTACTGTGGAAATGGAGGGAAATCTTTGTGCACAAATCTATCCAGGGACCACATAAACAACTGACTGCTGGCAGCTTGGACCACAACATACCTGTCAAATCAACAGCAGAGCACTTGTTAATGGGGAATGAGCCATTAAGGTATTGCAAGCATGTCAGTATTACAAGAGGAAAATGACTGCTGCAGTTTGGCCAGAGAAAGAAACCATTTAGATGCTTTCACACATTTCACAGCTGACATCAGCTGTGTCAAAGGGATTCGTAACATTAACATGAGGACAGTCTAATGCTTATTTTCTTTTTTATCTTCATGAATTTGAGGATGGATGCCTGAAGCAACATTGTAGAAACCAAAAGACAAGAGAAGGAGACAGAAACAGAAACAGAACTATCAGCCAGAAAACAAAGTACATGAGAGGAACAGGAGCGTTTTATGGACAACAGTTCATTGTGACACAGACACGTTGGAACATTGGACAGCCTCTTCCACTCGCACCGATGAGCCGGCAGTGCCAGCACCATAACTTTTAGCTGACAAATTGCCTCTTTCGCCTGCCGCGTGGTCGCCACAGTGCAAGAGCGTGTGAGGCACTGGATCAGGGAAGGCAAGAGAAAAGAGGATGCAAAGGAGATGGAATAAAGGAAAGGAAGCAGGAGCTGTCCATTTTGTGCAATTTCAGCACCACAATTTTCACCTGACAAATGGCCTGACATTTTTGCACTTTAACTCAGATTTTCTGCCTGTACTCTGCTCTCTATTATTTTCTCTTTTTTATTAACTTCTTTGTCAAGAAGGTCTTTTAAGCTGGAATGACAATTACAACAAGTATAAGGTTTTGTGAAAAAAGAGACAGTTGCAAAAGGATTGAGAACAGCTAGTTTTATGGGGATAGTTTCTCATTTTTCCAAGCACAGTTTCAACATTAAGTTGCTACTATTCACGAAATCAAACTCATACTGGTTCTGTCATTACCTTTCTGTCTTTGCGTCTGCCTTCCTCCCTAGATGGTGGTAAGCTGGAGCAATGAAGAGCCAGACAGATGAAGGGAATAAATGTGTGAAAGTCTGCTCAGAGCTTCCACGGAAAGCAAAAATGCATGTAATGAGGTAGAGGTTTTGTTCGGAAGGACAGAGACACATTGACCAGCCTCCATAGTTCTCTGTGTTTCTCCCTCCCTCTGACTTCAACACAACTTTTTTTTTTTCTCCTGATGAATGGCGTCTGTCCTGCCTTACTGACTGAAGCTGCAGCACTGTGTGTCTGACTTTGCGTATTTATGTAATTGTGTCCAAAAATACTTACACACAAACCATGGTGTCTTTGAGTATGTCTAGACTATGTCTGCTTGTGTATCTGATGTATAATTGTTGTATGTGTGCAAGACACACAGGAGAGAAATGACCCAGGCTGCATTCCACTATGTGCACGCGAAAGGCAGTTATGTGTGTGTGTGTGTGTGTGTGTGTGTGTGTGTGTGTGTGTGTGTGTGTGTGTGTGAGACTGTCCGTGAACAGACTGATGCACACACTTTACCTATCTGTACATCGTCTTGCAGATGACAGTGAACAGCAGGTGTTGTGTTCCACTGCAGATGGGTGAGTGGGATGTGAAGAAAACTCAGCCACTTTGAGTCACTCAAAATCAATTCCACATGCTGCTGTTTTTTTTTTTTTATTCCTTTGATAAACATAAGAAAAAAACATCATAAAATAAAGTTAAATTTAACATTTGTTACGAACATGAAATGTATGGAACTTAGAGGTGCATTATTTTATTGGTCTATGTTTTATGAACCTTTTGAAGTTGTTGTGGTGAACCTGCTAGCAGACAGTTACCTATTTGTACATCCAACACCCACCAGGTACTTTTGTATTATTTTGGAACACATTTAGTAATTTAATCCAATGTTAATAGAAAAAATATTGATCACAACAGATTCACCAAAAAAAATCAATAAAAAAAAATGTATGAAATAAAAAAAAAAAAAAACACCCTCTTAAAACACTCAAAGGTAGCCAGTAGATTTTTGGTTGAGCACACTGCAGTACAGAACAGTGTCAGTATTTATACAGCTGAAATCTGAAGTTCACATACACATAGTCTTATGTCATTAAAATCCATTTTGTAACCACTCTACAGATTTCATGTCAACAAACTATAGTTAGTAGAAAGTTGATGAAGACATTTGCATGTAGATTATTTATAAATCACTATATAATAATTCCAGTGGGTCACAAGCTTAGATACACTCAGTTGACTGTCTTTGAACAGCTTGCAAAATTCCAGAAACCTATGGCTTTAGATGCTTCTGATTTTTGCTAACTGACATCATTTGAGTCCACTGGAGGTACAGTATGTATGTATATTTATTCGTGCTGTCAGTCGATTAAAATATTTAATTGCAATTAATCTCATGAATGTCATAGTTAACTTGCGATTAATCACACATTTTTATCTATTCTAAATGTCCCATTAATTATCATTTTAATACTGTTATCAACATGGAAAAGTGGATCTGGCTTACTTTGTACAAATGTTTTTTAATTGAAAACAACAACGTGTAGTGTTATATTTCACACTAACATTCTCACTTTGAGCAGTCATTCACATTTGAATGAATCAAATCTCACACAATTTAACACTGTCAATAAACAGATGACAAAAAAAGAAATACTTGGTTACAAAAAAGCCCCTTCAACAACCCTTTCTAAGGGATCAAAACAGGGTGATACAAGATAAAGTTACAAAGTGCACATCATTGTAAACTAGGACTCACGCTATAGTGCAGTTAAACCAAGGCTTAAACTTCCCTTTCTTAAGTTTCCTTTGAACATAACAGCATCCATATGCCTCTGTCGAAAGCCATCCATTGTCGCCTGGTTTTGACAAGGAGGCGGTGGAGAATTTACATTCGCTGTGTGTTTGGCCATCAAGTGGTATTTCAGACTGGATGTGCTACGGTGATAATTCAGTTCACATCGACAATACACACAGATAACTTTGGTCTTGTCAGTCGACCCATCTGGCAACTTTTTGAAACTAAACTTTCCATTCAGAATCTTGTCTGCATCCAATTCGGCGTTTCACACTTGACATCCACACAAACCGGTAGCCTACTCTTTTACAGCTAGCGAGCAGAGAAGACCAAATACGTGCATGGGGTGTGCCTATTGTTTTGTTTCCGGCTTACAATCAGATCCTGTAGTTTTTCCTAACGTTACTAGCAGTGGCCACAGCTTATTAAAAACTACAAGTTCACTAGGTCACAAAGAGCGTTAATCTTGTGATACAAAAAAAAATGACGCCATTAAAATTGATTTGCATTAATAACGTGATATTTTTGACAGCACTAACATGTATATATAGATACAAAAGTATCTATATCTACAGTAAAATCAGTCCTCTATGAAAGAAGGCACTTCACACGCTGCCATAAAAGGCAAGATGATGCTTTACAATTGCACATCTGGACTGTAATGTCTGCTTGACATTTAACTAAGAAGGACACTCAGAAAACCTGTAACGTTTGAAACACTGAATAGTAGTGGTTACACACAATACTCGCTTGTCTTTTTTTCTCTTGTCTCCTTACGAGGAAGTCCAGTCCAGCTGACGGGATGGTTTATTCACTCGACCCAACTGTGACGGTAGCTGTGCCTCGTGTGCATACAGCAGCTGCTCCAGCCGAGATGATTGTTGTTTGTGTCAGTCCCAGAATCTTCGTACACCTTTACAGTAACCTGCTCCTTGGATGTAGGTGTGTGTGTCAGTGTTTTCCATTGTTTCTCATTGTGCAGTTTCAATAGAACACTGTTTTCTGATTTCAGCAAAGGTATGTTCCTCATCCTGTTCCTGCAGTTGTACTGGTATGTTGATCTCTGCTCGGCAACTGCATCTGATTACCTGATTTCTTCCCTGTCTGGCCAGTTTTGGGTCCAAGTTCTCAGATACAGTTGAAAAAGTTGTCTGAATTGTCTGACCCATCAGTTGGTTTCCAGGACTGACTCCAGTAAAGGAAGAAGGCGTGGCCCTGTCAATCATCTGAGCCAGGAGGTGATATTCCTGCCTAAGAATGACCTGGCTACTGCACAGGTAGGTGTAGGATCTCTTAGTACCTGGAATAGCAGTCTAATAATCCCAGATAGGACTACCTCTTGTATTTACACAGATGTACACAAACTTTTGCCATGGTCTCGAAGGTAATGCAGTTTTAGGCATTAGGGGCTCTTTGTTCTGTGTGCTCCTGTTGATCTCATGATTTTCCAAAAGATGAACATTGACCTGGAAAGATGAGTAACACCTATCTGAAGACTGGAAAGAACCAGATTCACTGGCGTTTTGTCTCTTCACTTCACTGCAAAATGGCGCGAATTAGGGCCAGCTCTCGTGGTATTTCTGTTGCTTGGAAGCATAAAATTATCCTTGTTCTCGATTCAATCAAAGTTGGAGCCTTTTCATAAAACTTGTTGATTGATGGTATTTTGTATATTTTTATTGTTTGTTTATGTTAATGTCTGTGCTGGTATGGTCATATTGTGAAAAACTCTTCCCTTGGCAATAGCTGCAAAATTTCAAAAATACAAGTTAAAATTTGAATGTAATGACAGAATAACAAGAGCTAAATGACAAACATTGGTCAGTGCTGAAGTATGCTGTGTTGGCTGCAGTGGTCTGAGTGACTGTGGGTTAAGAGGGGTCTTTGAGGGTGACTGGCTGACTGGCCACCGACCCTTGGCGGCACTTCTCAACTCCAAAAGTGTTGGAGTACTTTTCTGATTTGTCATCAATTTTCAGAAAACCGCCAATATTCAAAATCTACACAGATTATTTCTCACTTCAAATTTTGTCTGAAGTGAATTTAGTGAAGTGTAAGTCACTATATATATATATATATACACACACACACACACACACACACACACACACACATATATATACATATACATATATACATACACACACACACACACACACACACACACACACATATATATATATATATATATATATATATAAACTCAGCACATTTAAGACTCCACAGTTTGCTTTAACATTAACACATTGAAAATAACAACAAAAAGTCTCATAGCTCAAGTCTGCCCTAAAAAAAACGGCACCCATAAACAGACCACTCAGCCATCTGTATTAGCCTTGCTAGCATCAAAAGCTAGCTATAATCGGCATGCTAAAACAAGTGGGTATTTCGAATATATTACACACGATCACTCAGTTGTTGTAAGTTTTACCCAGGTTCTTAATGAATTAATATGTTTGCATTTTATACAATTTTACTGAATATTTACAGGGTTTTAATAGTTTACCTACCTGTGAACAATGACAGGAAGTCACACATGCATGGATTATGTTCTGGCATTTTCACGTTTCTCTTAACCCAGACCAGAATGAAGGACCATCAGCCATTGCAGTTTAAACTGCGTGAGAGTAGTTTCAGTAGGCAGGATTACTTCAGTGCACAGTAAGTGTAATGGGTGTTAATGAATATTAACTTTGTAAATAAATAAAAATTATAAAGTAGATGAAATAGGGTGTCTGTTGTGCATAATTTAAATTTTTACAGTCTGGTACAAGTACAGTACTCAAGTAAATGTACGTCATGACTGTCCACCCCTGATCGTCTCCCTTTGTTCCAACAATTGTTTGCTGCTGAAGTTGCAAACAATGTCGCCACCAAGCCTTTGTGGTGAAATCTAGCATTTTTTTTATGTTAGAGGTCATTGTTCTCAGTAAATGTTTACTCAATGAACTTTATTTCAGTCAGTCCGTGCTTCTGTGCTGACATATAACGCATCATAATTTTGTTGGATGTCTTCAACATTCCCAGCTGCATACACTTGCACAGGAAACAGATGAGAGGGGAAGGTATCCATGATCATCACTGCCACAAGTCAGAAGATGAAAAGCACAGATATTTGTACTTGCAGTGCTCAGCAGAATTGGAAAATCAGAGGGGAAGCTTAAAAGAGTACTCCATCAGCTCAGCATTACATCCCTAAAACATTGTTGGACTCACAATGGACTGTTTGCTTCTGCTGCATTGATTTTTCTTTTCTTTGGTATTCAACTGTCCTATTATACTTTAAACTTTGTGTTTTCTTTTTCTTCTCTGTCTGCATCAGATCTCTGCCATTTTGTGAGGAGTAACAAATCCTGCTTTATACACTGCATTTGTCTAATTACAAAAATAATTCTTCATAGCCACTCTGGGTTTGTAGGTCCTTACATAAACGTACAGCAGGTCCAACTGACAATCCATATCACCTCTTTGAAAAATATAACCAAAAAATGGGCAGAACTGCTTAAAGTATTGCAAAAGATGCCGATAAATCTGCAGTACAGAATGTGTGAAGCTGTTTTCTAGCAGAGGAGGCAGAAATTGATTACTTTTCCAAAGCAGAGAGTAGATAACTTTTCAGCTGGCAACCTTACTGACAAATCTGCAGAGCTCTTTCTCCTCCCTTCTCTCCATTCCTCTCCCCAAAATCCAATAATTCATTGACAGAGTACTTTACCCTGATGCCTTCTGGTGAGAACACAGGAATAAATAGAAAAAAAAAAAAAAAGGACAGTACAGGACTGATCCAATATTCAGGAGATTTGACGGCTCAGTGCTCAGCTGTACATACATCTCTCATTTCTAACACTAATGCCACCCAAAACATCTCATCAAATTCTAAACTCCAATTATGACCATCAAAACAAAAATGTTTACTTTTAATCATGTATCCATAAGAGTAACCAATACCTCTTTAATGCATTTGACCAAGCTTGATGAAACACACTGATACAGATCAGCAGGATTTACAAGGAAAACAGGGCTATTTATCTGTTGTTTCATGCCCCATATGCGGCTGTTATCTAAACAGTGAGGCAGCAGTAATTTTACAGTTACTAAAGGCAGCTTGTGAACAAAATATTTTAGTTTCTTGAGCAAGAAAAAAGTGTAGCACATTTATACACGTGTAACTGCCTTAATCAGGCCATCTACTTTTGTCTCAATATTAACAAACAAAAAATTCACATCAAGTCATTCATTAAAAAATAATGAACAGGGCTGCACGTAACTTTGTTAGCTAGTTAGTTACTCAGCTGAGAACCACGAGATGGTGTTCGGTGTTCATGCCGTACACAGAGTGGTCTTAATAAATGAAATCTTCTTTGCTGTCCTCTGTTTCAGCTTCCTGCATGGTAGATGATGAAGATGCACCTCCCAGTCCCTGGTTGAGCTTCAGATCAGCTGTCTCCATCCACAGGTCAACAGCTGGTTTCAGATCAAATGTCTCTGTGGTCGTCTTTGACAGGTGAACGTGCATCAGGGCTGAGAGACGAGGAAGTGACAGATGAGATCTATATTTGCTTTTCATTATGTTGACGTGAGAATCTCCTCTTGCATGCTGCACTGCTCAAAGGGCACAGAAGAGATGATTGAACAACCCTGTTGATGTTGGATTGCTTGTTGGACCGAATCATACACAGAGGACACTGCCAAGCATTTTCCTGCTTGTTTTTGTTGCATCTGTTCTCTCACAGTGGAGTCTCTGTCAAGTTGTAAGGTGTTTTATGTGATGTCCTGATTGATTGAAGCATTGCTCTCACCTCCCCAATGATAGTTTGTTGTTTCCCCCTTGCCATCATGCTCTTGACATTCACTCCTAGCTGCTTCAATGAAACAAAATCCTCAGCGTTCGAAGACATAGGACATGCGTGTTTAGCCTTATGAAATGCTAGGAGAAAAACATTACACAGAACTCGCTGTTGTTCTTCATTCAGCTTGTTAAGCAAGGGGGCAGCTGGACTTTTCGGCTTGACTAGCTCATTTGTTAGCAGTAGCTTGCACCATATTTGTGTGCTTATTCATTTTGTGTTGATCAAATAATATGAATGAAATTGCATCTGTATTGTCTGCTAAATGCGGATGTGAACAATATATCTTTCATCACATTTTAGAGCGCTCATCGTTAGCTTCAAGCCATGGCACATCTTGGAGCCACTTGTCACAGAAAAAGTCTTTTCTTCTGCTCAGGTTCAGTCTGACATTTCTTTATAGGTGGTGGAAAACCAAAGCAGCTGCTTAATGTCTTGTTTTGTGGACATCTCACATTGTAGGTTATTTAATGGGATCAAAGATGTTAAAAGTTGTGTGTCGACAATATATAATATGTATTGATGACCTGTGACAGTTGCTGCCATCTTCTTCTGCTGATTTTTATGTCGGTTGGTATTCATAAGGGTTGCATTACCGCCACCCAGTGGACTGCAACAGCTGTACAGTGCAAACTACTTTTTTTTTTTTCTTCTCCAGTTCAAGCTCAAATGCTTGTCTTTGAGTCTGCCTCCAAGGAAACGCAGACATTTAGCCCCTGGATTAACTATTGTAGCCAACCTTGTAGAGATCTACTTGTGGTGCAGTCAGCCAGCTAATCAGACCAGCTGCCTATTCATTGATGATCACACAAAGCTGCAGGTGTCACCGTTGAGGCATTTGCCAGGGGCGTAATCTGCAGAGCCAGGTGGGACCCCTTTCTGGTGACTACTTCATTCATTATGCAGCCGTGGCGTATACACAAAGAAGTGACAGCAGAGATGTGAGCTATGGAAATGTCATGGAATAAAATGCCCTCCTCGTCAAGGTTGTGGAGAACCCTCTAGCATATGTTGTTGTTGATACCTTCCATATGATGCCTAGATCTTACATTTTGCTTGAGAACTGAGACGTTGAACACTGACAAAAATGAATTAAATTTCAATCAAATTGCAAACTTTCTATGGATGCAGGCAAAATACTTATGCACGCTATGCCAGTCATTAAACCACTATAGTCTACCACATACCACATAAAGAGTTATAGTTCAGTAACTGCTTCAAGTTACTCACTCTGTAACTACTGATTGCATATTTGTTTTGCTCTGTGTACAGATGTTGGTATCCAAATTAATGCCTTTAATTTGTCAAAACAAAATGAGACAAATCTTGTAACATCTGCCTGAGTGGTGGAGGAAAAAAACAAACAAACAAAAACAAACAACAACACAAAAAACAACAACACAAAAAAACAGAATATGTTCAAATTTTTATTTTATTTTATTTTAAAGGAAATGTAAGAAGTATTGCTCACAGTTGCCACAACTACAGCTTTCATCACAGGGGGAGCAGAAAGTGTACAGGGGGATGTTAAGCTTGTTTTGGTTGTTTTTGTTGATTATTATTTTTCAGAATTGTTTCAGTCTTCAAGAAATCTTTTCTTGCTTTATTTAAAGCCATACTAAAAGCATCATCTATAAATGTGAAGGGATTTAGAAGAGACTTTCTAAAGTAGCATAAAAAGTTGTTGTTTTAGGCATATGGTAGTCTTTTAAATTACGTTTTATAGCACAGCTGGGAAAGTACAGTACTCTCTTTTCATGGATCTTATCAGTGCTGTTTCTGCTTATCACTGGTAACATAGCACATATCCTATATTGATGAAGCAGCAGGAGCAAAGACAACAATGCACTGTACATGATTGTGATATAAAACAGGATGGAAGGAATTCTTTCTTTGTTCACTTCTTCTGTTTTCACACAATTGACTTCACTCTAAATGCTAAATACTGTAAAATGCTAGCACATCTACTAAATTGTGTCATTTTGATGGACAGTCCTGCAGTGCAAACAGCACAGACTGTACTTTCCAGAGAGCCAGGCTAGCTGTTTTCCCCTGCTTCTGGTCATTATGCTACGCTAGGCTAAGTCCTGACTCCAGATCTATTCTTAACGCACAGACATGACTGATATGACTGATCTTACAGAGGACTTCCATTAAGTATGATAACTGTGTGGAATATGGCCACCATCCAATTGTTTAAAACAGCAGTGCTGTAAAAGTCAGGTGAGAAATCACCAATAAAAAAATATATGAATGCACACGTACACACATCCATTCAAGGACCTCGTGGCACAGCAGCAGATGAGATAACACTAAGTCAAAGAGACAGCTTCTTCTTTCTATGAGTCACAATAAATGTATGAATATCTGCACTCATTCTCGGTGTCTCTTTCCTTGACCTCTCTCCTTCTCTGCTCACTCTGTTTTTGAGAGAAAACTGACTAATATTTACTACTCTCATTCTGCCTGTTCCTCATTCAATCCTCCCTGCTCTCACTTTATTTCTTTTATGGATAAAAACATGTTATAAAGATCAAACCCATTTTCGTATTAGGGATAATTAGAAAATGGTATCATGCTAACATGCTAAAATAAGATGGTGAACGTTCATATTCTATGAGTATAGGTGCAGTCATGAAGACTTTCCTGACTCTGTACACTGTACAGTTGCTTCTCTCAGGTCCTCGTGTACAGTATGTAACATGGGTAAATCCAGAGCTCTGCTCCCAAAAGCCATTATTTTCTTTGGCGAATGCTCATGAGTCAGGAGACCTAAGTCTTAGAGAGCTACACCTATACTCATAGAATCTGGAGGGATGAACTAACTGCAGCTTCAAACCATGTAACTGATGTTCTGTTTCTCGTAGGTTTCACCCGCTAAGAGATGTTGCTGCTGGGTTAAGTAAAAAGCTTATGTAGTCAATGCCCACTGTGACACCACCATAACTGCTTATTTGATGTGGCTGCCACATTCCCCTCCAGTACAGCAGGTGGCAGTATGTACAACAATAGTTCCAACATTTAGTGGCAACTAAACAGTTCAGTTTTAGCCAGGTATCTGATTCTGACCACCTAACTGTAGTCACTTCATCTTCACCAGTTAACTCAATCTTTGTTGCTCTGACATTTTAAAGCAAGTGGTTACCTTGTGATGATTTCCGGATTCACTGCGTGTAAACTTGTCTAATGTAAGGGGTAGGTGGACAGAGGTAATGGTGGTGGGATGGCTTTGGGTGGGGCACTGGAAAAATTTCCCATTTTTAAATCCAAATGTTAACAGGTGTGGTCCGGATGCCCTGTAGTGGCTCCACTCTGACTGCACTGAAGCATTTAGCTCTAAGCACTGCTGTGCTTGGAGCTAGTACAGCCTCACAGAGCCTCACAGAGCTTAATATGGTTGTAGACTCTTGTTTTTATCATTTTTCCTTTGTCCTAGAACCATCCAACCACCAACCAAAACTGTAATTAAAATATTTAAATAATACATACATGGTTGAAGTTAGCAATCAAAAGCATTCTTTTTATGTTAAGTAAAAATGTCATCAAGGCAAATATTGTAAATGTTAGCCTAGGCAATGGAAATACACTGAAATTTGCATGTGTATGCAAATGATGTCTCATGATTGGTTGTGGATTTATCAATCAATTGGTGCTGGTGTTACACTGAAACAGCATACAAGCCAGGCTGTTTGTGCCTACAAGGCAGTCCACAGGCATTTCTCTCCCCCACATACATATTCACATGCATTCACAATACTGATATTACATTTACTGACTGAAATCTGCAACACATATTTTCTGCTTGCATTTCACAGAGAAAAAGAGAGAGATGAAGACTGCTTGATTAGTATTCAAATGCTAATATCACACGCATTCATATTTAGTATTCAAAGGCTCATTTTTAACCATGCATAATCCTCGATCTTTGGTAGCGTTTACAGAATCATTTGAGCTGTGCGTGATTGTTTACAGCTGGAACAGGATGAGAAGACCTTCAGGGTCCCGCAGAAACAAACAGGTCCATGTAAACTTATTATGCTTTATTTTTCTGGATAATGTTCTGTTATTGACAATGTGTAACATGTTAGCTATAGCAGAAATATTTCCCAGGATTACCACACTGTTTGAGATTGTCAATATCAGGAAAACAAATATATGAGGGATGAAAAGCTTATAGTATAACACTCATAGTGTTGGTCTGCATCTTTTGAGAAAGCAGAGATGCCGTATTTTGGCATATGTCTTGACAATGTGGGTCAGCAAAGCCACTGGGATAAACTGAAGTGCAATACCGTCAAGCCCTGTCTCAATGTCAGACAGGCTCCATTCATTGGGCAGTTTGTGTTCAAATTTAGAGTGTTATTTTTGATTGATTATCTTGCTTGAATTTGCAGCTCTTTTCATCTCCCAAATCAATGTGCATTGCTCGAGTTAATTTGAGTCTGCCTTGTCTGTGATCACTTGACCATGTCAAGGCAGGTGGCCATGGGGACAGAACGCCTTTTAGTGCTGGAAATTCAACTATTTTTTGCTTATGACATCAGAAAAGGGCTTTAACATTATTGTACGGTGTAAGCTTGCGTACCAGCAGTGAAAATGGTGTCAACATCAAAATGCTCATTGTCAAACCTGAGGAAACATCTACAGCTAATATAACATGTACAATAGTTATATTACTTGTTACATTTTCATTAAGGTAACCAGTAATCAGTAACCTATTACATTAAAAAAAATAACCTTCCCAATATTGATTGTCAGTATCAGGGCTTCTCAAAATCTGGACTGAGCGGCAAGTCATCCTGGACCCAGCCCATAATCATCAACTGGTGGCCTACAGCTCACATCCAGCCTGCAGAAATGTTAATGAATTCAGAAAATGTGCGCATCTAACACTACTCACCAGAGGACAAGAGGTCCAGTCTGTCCTGGGAGAGATCATCCATTAGCTTGTAAACCCCTGGCAACGAGCCAAAAAGTCCGCAATTGCTGTTGAGTCTCAAACTGAGTATTTTTATTTGCTTCCTACGATCCTCAAGAAGAGTTTTTGTTGAGATTGGGACTCATTCATTGGTGGATGATCTGTGGGTTTCGCATTGAGCACAATTGTAAGTCTGGCCCCGACACTGTTAGCTTACAAAATTTTGGCCTTTGGACAAATGCAGTTGAGGAGCCCTGTCAAGCGACACTATATATGTACAACATATACAGTACAATATGTTATGATGTGGAACATTTTGCATATTGAAATCAATTTTCTACTGATCAACAAATTGTTGGTGATGTTGAACACAGTGTAGCTGGAGATCATTCACAGCAAGGCTGTCCCCAAAAGAATACGATTTCAATGTGCCTTATTTCCTTATCATTGGCATCGTTGTCATGGTGACTGCTGTGGGGAGCACTGTGTGGTGTTGCTGTTGAGTTCACACATTAACATTACACCAGAGTATTTGCTATCAGATCCTAAATCACAGATACAGAATGCGGCTCATTTTCTCTTGTACACAGTTTCTACAACTAGTGTAAATGTAGCTGTAAGAATATGTCTGATTCAGAAATAAATATGGATGAACTTTGTCTGCCTTGTCTGCCTCGGTTTCATGGTGCCTGATCGCAGGCAAGGTGACGATAATGAACTGATTAAATATTGTTTGGTTATTTCCAATCGTTCTGGATCTCTGACCTTGAATAAAAATCAGATGAGAAAACCAGTTTGAGAACCCCTGCTCCATGTAGTATATGTGTGTCTTTTGTTTGACTGTCATAACCCATTGTAACAGTGCGTGGCTGCTGTCACAATAAAAAAAAATCAGCCCATATTTTTCTGTCATACTGTGAAAATGAGAGCATTGTATCAAAACATAAACAGAGCTTGTAGGTGGATGTCAGTGCTTCACCAACACAAAGCATAGTGCAGTTCAGATTTTTTATTGTTGGACTCTTGACTCAGATACAGAAATGGCTTATTTAGATGTGTTTGCCTGACCCTCACAAAACCAGATATAATTGGCCATGTCTGTTGGTCACTCTGTTACTTTCTTTCTCTTTAAACCTCGGACCCCAGACTTGGGAACCCTGAGGCTACTTTTCCTCAAAGGAAACTTATTGATGTTACTTGAATACACAGCTCAAATATCCCTCCATGATCAGCTGATGAACCTTTTTCAATTTGAGTCATGGTTTTGGATCCGTTGCAGATCCGCAACCATCATTTTTTTAATTTGTGATAATGTGTGATTTTATTTGTCATCACAATGATCCATACAATAATCTGCAGGTCAGTCCCATGACTTTAAAGTGGGGCTGGACAATAAAACAATCTCGAGAGGGGATCATGGAAAAATTTATGCCAGGGCAAAAATGAACATGACAACATCTGGTCAGTCTGCAGTTTTTGGCTTGCACGTCAAAGCACACACCCATTTCCCCACCATGCAGCCATTAAAGAGCACACCGCATCACTTTAAATGTATGCACCCAGCAATTCAGAGGCCTAGAATCAGCCTGGAGTGAAATGTTTGGCACAGTTAAGAGAGAAGGAGGCAAATGCATTATTATAAAAAGCATTATGGGTGATGAAGTAAAGGATGCTTTTGATACTTTGGCTGATGAACCACTCCTGGCTAGTGATGGAGGAGTACCTGCAGCTCTACCATCAGACTACAGAGCAGCTTCTTCGCTCAGGCTGTGAGACTCTTCAATTCATTCTCTGCCCTTCACCGTAACTGATGTTTTGGTTTGTTTTGTGTGTAGCATTGAGGGAATGCAGCCTGAATTTCATTGTACAGCCCTGTGTTGTAGAATGCTAAATAAATGAACCTTAAACAACAACTTGGCTAATAATTCCAATGATTTTATTACGTCCAAGCAGCGTGGGGCAGCATGAATGCCTTTTCTCTTCTGCTGAGCTTTGAGTAGAATAAGCAAGAAATTCTATTTTTTCTCAGTTGATTTGCTAAATTCTTGAATGATAGTTGAAGCCATCAACAAATATGTGAAATTAAAAAATATTTTTTTTTATAAGTGCACAACAGACAGTGTTCAGTCTTAGTCATCAACTGCAGATGGTTCAGTACATTTAGCCAAATGACAGCACAACTCTCTCCAAGTTGAACAATTGTATGTTGTGTATGTCATATCAAAATAGATCATGTCTCATCTCAGTGTTGCTCTCCAAGATATGGTAGAATTCTTTCAATATGTAAGTCATCAGAATAGTAGAATAGTAACAATGGTAAAAAACAGCTGACATTGAGGTTAGCATTACATTAGGGTAGCTGCATTTTAAAGCACACCAGTTTAAAAGCCACAAAAAACAGTCCACTGGCTACAAGGTAAGATAATGTCATTATCATGAGATCAAAGATTAATTGAAAAATGAACATGGCTAATGTTAGCTAAGTCACTATATATTATATTATTACTATATTTCATGTACAGTGTGTGCAACTTAGTTCACTGTGCTTGTAGACGTTAGAAGAGGAGTTTATAAAAGCGGAGAGCTCAGTGTTTTTCAGTGTTGGTGTAAATGTATGAGATGTGGCTTGGGTTGTCACTATAAGCTATGTACTTCTTGAGTTTTGCTTCATCATCTTGGCATCAGGGCCAAAAGCTCGCTTGCTCGCTCTCCCCCTGACTCAATCCACATATTTAGGGGAGATTACCTGTAACACAGAAGTCCACTTCAAAATGAACATGAAAGTACCCATTCCTTCAAAAAAAAAACAAAAACAAAAAAAACGACATTTTACTGATGCATTACTCAAAGCGTTGCTACTGCCCTGCTTACAATCAGCACTGAGCAGATTACTTTCATTTCAAAGTAATTTTGCGTTACTTCCACCAAAATAAACAAAGTACAACTAGCATAACATTTTGTTCTATATTAGTTACATTATGTTTTTTGATAATAACGCTGCTATAACAAGGCATGACCTGGTCTCTGTGACATTATTAGCTTACTATACGATTGGTTTTGACAAGATTTTTATCAGCTGCAGTTTTCCTACTTACAACATATTAATCTGTCCTCACTGGCTGCTTCAAGTCTATTTTTCCGACAGTATGATGCAAGGTTTATGCCCAATTAAAAGGCACTGAATAAATACATTTGTCTACATTTTGCAACCTGTGTGGAGCAGAGTGTAATGCTCTCTGGACAGAGCCAGCCCCACACACACACACACACACACACACACACACACACACACACACACACACACACACACACACACACACACACACACACACACACACACCTGTTTTGCACCATTTTTTCTGGAAACTGGAGCTCTAACAACAGCTCACATTTCTCATCATGCTGTGCTGAACTGAGTGGTTTGTTAAATTTGCTGGTTGATGTTCCAAAATCTTACTTTATAACATTAGTATTTGGACGATATTTCTTCCTGCTGCAGTGCAATTTGACTGTGCTCTGATTGCAGTCTTCTCCAGCATATTAATGGCTTCTGACTCCTTATGGTTTTCATTTATATTCATTGTACTTTCTAACACAGCCTCTAAGTCCAATCCCAGACGTGGCTCACCAGGTAGAGTGTCAGTGTGTCAAGGCTGAGTCCTTACCACAGCGGCCTGGTTTCAATTCCAGCCTGTGTCCTTGGCTGCATCTCTCTTTCTCTCTCTGTTTCTCTTACTGTCATAATAATACTAGAAAATGGGAAAAAAAAGTCTACAATTAAATAAATCTAATTGTCAAATCAGTTTTACTTATTTAATAAAATACACATGATATGAAGAAAAATAACAACTCACACTCATTGACATGACCACCTAATAAAATGATTTTGCGGCGTGCTCCCTTCGCCATACAAAGACTAGCAATCCAAACACTAACATTTGACTCTTCTTTCAGCTATTTTACATTTACTTGCACATCGAAACATAGCATGACTGGCCTTCGACTGGTACATCAGTATTAAAAGATTGTATTCATGTGATGGTTCCAGCATTTTGTTCTCCCACTCCACTTATATTCAGTTCGGCCGAGACACAGATAGAGGACGGCCCTTCCGCACATGTGAGGTGAAGGTTGTGAAAACGATGCTGCAGCTCAGCATCAGGAACATGTCCTTTCTGTTCTGTTGCTTCAATAAATTGGGCCTTTTACAAAGCAGCCACCGACAAGTCATTTGGTAGAGAAAATAGACTGGTTGTTTGTCCGAGCATGGCTACGCACGCACTGGACACATTATTATGTGTCCTTTTTGTTCAGGTTTCTCAGACTCTACATACTATCATGCTACAGAACAGACCGCTATTTCCTGTGCAACAGTATTCAGTTCCTATGTTTTCCACAAAACACATCTTCAGCTGCTTGAAAATGTAGATAGGTGAGCAGAGCATCTTCACCACACTCCTCTTTTTCTCCTCCTCTTATTGCCTTTTCTGTTGCCTATCATTCACATCTCATCAACGTTCCCTTGCTCACTTCTCCTCTCGCCTTCTTATCTCTACCCTTTATCTCCCATGCTCTCACTTATTTTTCATCATTGCCCCCGCTCTCTCTTTCTTTACTTCCCTCTCTAAGGAACCAGATGTGTTCCTTGTATGATTTATTCAGATGCAGAGATTGGGGCTGAGAGACTCTGCTGCAGGCAGAATGCACTCTGCTTGAGTTCAAACAGTTGAGTATACTTCCTACCCTCATTCTTAATGCAAATGAGTTTTCCTCATTTATATGAGTCATGCTGTTTACTTTTTTTTTTTTTTTGACTGAAGAAATTGCATCATCAGTGTGGATATGACATAATTTTCCCACATTTGCCAGCTTATGCTGAAAACAGGCAAACAATGCAGAAACCAAGATACCAGTGACCCTGGGAAAATGACTTTTACATGTGGAAATGTAAATCTATTAGTTAGCATCATTAATCCAAAGTAATATCCTCACTAATACCATAAATATAAATGAAATATCCATTGACAAAATAGTGCACAGTGGTTTTTATAGGCCTGCAGTATCACAGCCAGACTGAAGCCACTATCTTTATGCATTTCTATAGTGGAAACATCCTGCTCCTCTTAATGGCCCTTGAGTTAAATATTTTACAAGTAATGGCAAATCTGCAGTCATCTGAACTCTCAAAGATGTCTCAAGATATAACTAATGTATCTTAAGAGACCCATATGAATTAGCTTGTAATGCACAAATTGTACAAGTGCTTTAGGTTAGCCTTTTAATTGTACACTTTGTAGGTGCTCTTTAAGAGCTATAATGGTGCATGGAATGGAAAAGGAGAGATGACCATAAATAGAATGTCTTAGCTTAAAAAAGAAAAAGAAAAACAAAACAAAACAAAACAAAACAAAACAAAACAAAACAAAACAAAACAAAACAAAACAAAACAAAACCTTCATGTAGCTTTTACAGTTAAAGAGCCCCTGAGATTTTGAATTTCAACCTACATAGACATTTGTCTCTGATTTGTAGAATGCATTTAGATGTAAAAGGTTCCTGTTCAAACACATCAAAGTAAGATATTGCAGATACACACACACACACACACACACACACACACATATATGTATATATATATATATATATATATATATATATATATATATAGAGAGAGAGAGAGAGAGAGAGAGAGAGAGAGAGAGAGAGAGCACTGTTCTGCTGTGACACATGCACAAATGTGACCTTCATTGAAAGAGTCATTACATGAAAACCTTCCTGTATCCTCAGCATTAAATTCAATGTCAGAAGTTTGCAGAGGAGCATCTAAACAAGCCTGGTCAAGGTCATGCCTTGGGCTTGTGTTGCTGCCACTTGCACAAGGAACATTTCACTGGTGGAGGGAAGAATAGATTCAATCAAATACCAGCTAATACTGGAATCAAGCATCACACTGTCTGAGGATGAGAAGAGGAACATTTCTACAACAGGATAATGATCCTGAATGCACTCAACAAGGCAGTGCATGCAAGACGACCCACAAATCTCACAGAACTAGAAGCAGAAATCCCCCAAACAAGAACTCAAAGACTCTCAGCTGGCTAAAAAAAGTGTTAACAAGCTGTGATAGTTGCCAAAGGGGGTGTTGCTAACTACTAACCATGCAGGGTGCCCAAACTTTTACTCTGGGCCCTTTTCCTTATTATCCATTATTTTGAAATCGGAAAAGATGGAAATAAACAAGTAATCTTGTTTAAGACATTAAACATGGTTCATCTGTACTTTATGTCCATTGAAAATGATTTTACTTGCTTAGCTATTCACAGAAACAGAAATTCTGACCAGTAGTACTTAAACTTTTGCATACCACTGTATTTTGGCATCTCATACAGATGCACAAGTTTCGCTTTAGACATCCAGAGCAGCTGCTCCGGTCATCCAACATGTTGTCATCCTGTAGATTTGGAGTTTTCTTGCCAGAAAGAATTTCTAACACATGGTTCATGCTGTGAAACGGTCTCAAAAACTACTTGGTTAGGTTGAGAAAAGTATCATTCAGGCTTATCAAGTCCCAAACTGCTGACCGCCACTGCAGTAAAGGAATAAAAAGAGTGTGGAGACCTTTGGTGCTTGTAATTTCATTGTTTCATCTTATTTTCCATTCATTTTCTGTTCTCGTTTTTATGTTCATTCTGTCTTTTTCATGTGAAGCAAACCCCAGTCGTTGAAAGCTATGTGATTTTGACCCATCCATCCATCCATCCATCCATCCATCCATCCATCCATCCATCCATCCATCCATCCCACCTTGTTGTGGCTGTGGAGTTGGTGATCTGCTCCGACTCTGTTTTCTGTGTGTTTTCCAGGGCTGGAGCACAGCAGGGCCGGGGCTGATCCTCGCTGGGGTTGAGCAGCTACCTGACACACCTGTCACTTATCTCCGCTAAATAGGACTCTCCTTCTTAAGCACGCTTCTCCCATACTCTGGTGCCAGAGGATCCTCTTGCTCATGCTGTGTGTCTCGCCCCTGTTACGATCTCCTGGTCCCTGCCTCGTGTTCTCCAGCCGTCTTGCCCTCGAGCAGCGCTGTCGTTTGTGTGAGTTGCCTTCCTGCCTGTGAGCTCAACCCTTTACGGAGATTTTTGTTATTTAAGTGTCTGTTGAGTCGTTCTCCAGCTCTTGTTTTTTCTTTTGTATGCCTGTGTGCTCTTTTCCCCCAGCGGAGTTTTTTGTTGCCTTACCTGTGACTGTCGAGTTATCTCCAGCACCTGTCTCCAAGTCCAGCTTAAGCTGTTGAGTGTCCTCCAGCAGAGACTGCCTTCTTCGTTCCAGTTATTTGACCTCCTGAGTTGATTATTCCTTTTGTTGTTACTTTTCCAATAAACTGTGAAATCTGCTCCTCTGCACTTGAGTTCTGCTTTCCAGTATTCGTCACACACCTTCCTCTATTTGTGGACGTTTTTGCTATTTATACTGCAACAACTTGCTCGGAGTATTTAATATTGCTGCAGATGGGTTTACATTGGAGTCAGCTGAAAGTGTGGTGTGTCTCATACAAACACTGAAGGGTACCTTGTGTATCTATGTGAGACACTGAGGGATGTAACAAAGTGTTGGTATTTAATGCTCTGGGAATGAGAACAGGCTGATATATATGAGTCATTAAATGCTACAAGTAGGATTGTTAGAGGGTGATGAAGGTTAGATTTTACAGTCAGTAAAGGAACACATCAGTGAGCCTCACTATGACACTGACATGTTGCTTCATTACCATAAATACACACACAGCAGTTTATTTTGAGTCCGTGTCAGATTCACTGTCCTGCTGCCCCAAACACTCACTAGAACACTGAATGTATAGTAGTCTGTGGCTGAAAGTCGTCCCTTACCTGAAAAGATTAAAGTATATACTTTTGACCCTTTAAATGATTGGTAATGAGAGACAAACTAACACACTGGTTTTGATATTTTCATTGAGGATTAGTATCACCAGCTTTATCCTTTATAAAGCACTTCAATCATGTGTTGTTTGTAAAAAAAAAAAAGTTTATACTTTATACTTTTTAATAAGATTTTGTAAAACGTTCAAGGACTAATACACTGATTTAGCATTGCATTTCTCTAGCACTGTATGATTCACGGTCGACAGTATTGACAAATTCTTGCTAAATGATGCAGCAGACTACTACTTCTTTTTCCTTGACAAAACCTGGTGTCTTCATTACCATTATTACCATAATGCAACTGGTCAGGTAACTTCTTTCTATCATGAAACAGATTTTTTACATTTTAAACTTGTAGTCTGCAGCATCACTTCAGGACATTTATCAGACTTCACTAAGGTCCCCCTGGACCCACAAGAGGTTTTATACACCTATCCACATTTCTGAGATGTGGTAGTAACTCCCTGACACCTGAAAACAGACTTTGATACTGATCAGCCAATATACATCAATTTAGTTCTGGGGCTGAAATAATGCGATGCTCTATTTCTTTCATTCAATCCACTGAATGAAGTAGAAGAATAAAATTTACAGTACAATGTCTCTTATCTGTCTTGTTGTGTTATAGGATGTTCTCAGTGCACCTGAAGGTACCACACATTGATGGAAATTCATTTGAAAAAGCTTTGAAGCATTTTGACTTCCTCTGTCACCATCCCCTCTCTGTGCTCATGAAGATAGTTTCACATCTGGTTTTATTCACAAAACGCTAGCTGCTTTTGCTTCTTTTCCAGAAAGAAAAAGTTCTTGTGAGACATCCTGTTGCAAGCAAATTATGGTGTAAGATCACTGTCAAAAAGACGTGTCCATAATTGAAGTTTTGTATTTGTGTGTCATAAAAGTCGTTTTACACAAAATTCCGCTGTCATATACGTGAGTCTGTGAAATTGGGTTTCGGGTTACGATTGTTTTTATATGAGTATGAGTCTAAAAGCTGTGAGTGCAAAGTCTCGTAATACAACTCATTTTTCTACGACTACAAAGTCGTCACTGTGAATATGAATTCAAGTTTACAGGTAATGACAGCTTGACACAAAGACTAGACTAAGACTAAAATTAAAACAGGTCGCCAAAAACAACACTACTGAGGAGGCACAAAACCAGTGCCAAGAATAATTGGATAATTGGATAATAATTTAATAATAATTTTCAGGATGATTTCCCCAATCTAAGAATGTATTTTCAGGTCTTCCACATGCCCTCCAGCTCAATGTAAACACTGCAGCAGTTCTTGGTTATGCGCTATGGTAATGACATCTACTGAACTCCGCAGAGACGAGGGGCTATCCAGAATCACAATCAGCCAGACTCAAAATAAACTGTCACCTTGATCAGTGACAAAGTGAAGATGCCAACAGAATAGCAAGCACACAAGCTCAAAATGAAAATGACCATGTCTTCCTTTTTAATAAGAGGAGTTTCTCCTTGTGTGACAGTTGACATTGTAACAATTATGCAGAGCCAATATCAGTATCACCAAGTCAGTTTGGAGGAATGATCTCAGACTCCTCGCTATGTGAACAGGCTCAGCTTTTTTTTTTTTTTTTTTTTTTTTTGAAAAGCAGAATAAAGAAAGAAAGCTGTTATTCATTGGGAAAATCTCTCTCTCAAACACACACACACACACACACACACACACACACACACACACACACACACACACACACACAAACAGCATGGAAACGGAAATAAATACATTGACTTTGCTACTCGATCCTATCAGCCTTACATATGTTTCAATATTTAAAATTTCATATGTCTAGCCTGTCCAGGATCACCATGCAATGACAGTCCTGGATCAACATATAAAATAATAATAATAACAATAATAATAAAAGAAACCAAACAAAAAAAGTTGCTTTAAAAGATCTGTAAAAGATAAAAGAAAGAGAAAAAGAGCTGTAAAAGATAAAATACTCCCTAAGCCTGCAGTAGCTCAGACAACTACAGGTCTAGGTGGGTACAAGACTACAATGCAGTGTTTTGTTGTGTTTGTGGAAGATTTTGTTCATTTGTACTAACTTCAATTTGGAAAACGTGTCGTGACTCTGAAGAAGCACAAAGGAACACGGGAGCAGCACACTGACGACATCAGAGGGTTGTGATTGGCTGATTGCACTGTTGATCCAGGAACACAGTGTGGAATGTTGATCCAGGAACATGCCTTACTTGGTTGTGTGCCCAAAGCAAGCCCTACAACACAATGCTCAACAATCACATGTTGATGGAGTATATACAGTGGTGCAATTTCACAAAACTTTTTCTGAACCCACGCTGTTTATGAATAATATATTTTACTGGTAATGATGAGCCAGCAGCCTCAGTTTCAGAAAGATGTTGCCGTGGTGCAAACTTACATAACATGCAGTGTTTCATTACTGTCTTCCTTGCATTTCCACATGAAGCTGACGGTAGAGCGTTTGTAGTGGTGAAAGAAAGTTTTCTGCAGATCACCATGGACATCCAAACATGACAGATTAGAGAGAGAGAGAGAGAGAGAGAGAGAGAGAGGCTGGTTGGTAAGAGCATGGACAGAGAGCAACATCTGCCCTATATACAGTATACTGGACTTGAATTACAAGTCGGATCAGCACAGCACAGTATTTGCTTGTGGACAAAATAACAATTAATCCAGTAATCCCATTCAAACATACCAGCAACCATGGCCTCAAAAATTGATTCATTATCACTTAAAGTTAATTTCCCTCACTGTTATCCACTAAGTGAGATTGTGTTGGAGCTTCCCAGCTGTCTTTAAAGAGGTGTCTGCGCCTCTGCAGTCTACTCAGGGGTTAAACAGAACAGGTTTAAACTCTGATTTGCCAGCCCCCAGTGTGTTCATCTGATGCTTTAATTCCAATAGTGCTAACGCTATGCATTTGTTTTGGGTTTTATTTTCTTTACAGAGCAAACTAGCCTATTTTCTGCTTGCTCCCCCCACATCACTATTGAATATTATAGCTCTCTCAATCCATGGGCTTGCCAAGACAATCATGAGTTGACCTGGCATTAAAATTGAGCTCCTTGTCTGCAGGATGTTGAGAGATGATCAGGAAGCTGGGCAGTTGAAGCAGATTTTTTTTTTTTATAGGACAGGCCTCCTATTTCTTATTTCCCTCCAAAGGGGAAAAAAAAACACAAAAAAAAACAAATTTGGATGTTTTCCTCAAGCTGTTGAAATGTCTTTGTTAACTCAAACCAGACAAGTTGCATGCATCACAAAATAAATGCATCTCACTCTCCTCTTCTTCAGTCCTTTTTTCTTTTGAAATGTTTTGGCAAGAAAGCAGACAGGTGACACATCGATAAAATAATGATTCAATGTTGGTATTTCAATGATATTTCTTCAACACTGAAACTGTTACTGGTGTTAAAATGTTGATTTCAAGATCTTTCACCTTCATCATAAAGCCATAACTTAATGTTGAAACAGTTACTTTTAATATGAGATGTCCCCTTTCAAGATGTTTGAGCAGCATATGGTAAACATAGTTTCAGATATTAGTACAGCTAATAATACATCCTGACATATACAATGGTCAAAGCTGAGTTACATTAAGATCTGAATCTGACTTTCTGATATCTGTTACACCATGTAAAAAAGTTATTGTGTCAAGCAGTATAATTCCCCTGAAATTCCCTGAACAACACAACAAAACTGAGCCAAACCACACTATCCTGTTAATACCAGCCATTCCAGTGACTGCCCTCCAGCTAGACTGCTAAAGAAGGCTAAGATAGCTATATCATGTTCAAGCTAGCTGGTGGAATAGCCATGGGCAGCCTTAGCTAAAACTAAAATGACCTCCTCTTTCTCTTTGAAAAAATATCATTTTAATTGATCTGACATATAAACAATTGATAAATCAGATTCCACATAAATAAGGCAGTTGCTAAAACCATGTAAACCAGCAGTGCTAAAAGGTAAATAGTCTTGTTTTGAAGTGTAACTGTTGTTGTTAACTTATCTTCAAATTGCATATTTAAATCTATTAAATTGTTGATCCGTTCATTATATCCATTTCATGAATATTAATCATGGTAGATGGACAAACACAAACACTGATTGATTAAACATGATTATTTATTAGATTATAGATTTTTTTTTTTTTTTTTTTAAGTTTAAGTGTCTCAAAAAAAAAAAGGCAGAGCTGTACAATAACGCAGTGTTGTACTGGAGCACAGATCTTAGGTTGTGTTATCAAAATGACACAGCAGTCACTCTGTGATGGAGCAACAGGGCGGGAGCAGCAAAGCAAAGCGTGTAAACAGTGGAACTTGTACGATGACATTAAGTTCAGAAAATCTGATTTGGCCTGCTGGTGTAAATCTGAGCATGGCTTCTATTTTTCTGTTATCTGACTGCAGTTTCTGGCTTCTGTTATCAGGCGAGGCCTACCCTATTTTAGGCTTCAGAGCCCCCGTGTCATTTCCCACAGGCAGTTAGAGCACATATGGCACTACAGAAACACTGCTGAGGGCGAGATTATCAATTCATTGCTTTGTTGCAAAGGCTTCCCTTTGGGACACATGGCTTCCTCTCTCCTCTGTTCAGGTATATGTTTAAAAGAGGAAACCAGTCATGGAATACATGGCTGTCTTGGGGTTAATAATTCATTGCTTTATTAAACTGTCTCCTTCAACATTGCATAGTTGCCGTGGAGGCTGGAATCAGGCCAGGAATGAGGAAAAGTCAGAAGTATTCAGTTAATGGATGACTGTCAAATACTCGACAGGGTGCCCATGGACTCCCCTTGGCAATCAGCTGAGCCAGTGAGTGACACACAGACATAATTGTTACACAGTTAACAGCAGGTGTGCCGGTGGGCTTATCAACTCTGTGCTTTCCATTATGAAGGAAACACGAGAGAGGCTCAATTATAAAATCATTGAACCTCTGGGAAGAGTCTCACAACGTGACTCATCCTGTGTGCTCGAGGAGCTGGCTGAGAAATGTCACTGGAGGGAAGAGCTGATAGTTGAGGGCTAAGATTGTTTGTTAAAGCTGCATTAGGTACAGTAAATCACACACTGGCAGCTCCAAAATGGCAGAACGACAACGATCCCCCCATTGATTGACAACTATTTCCTGCTATTGATTAGAGCCAAATTGTATCAGTTTGGCTTATTTATAGCTGCTGCAGGATGAAGAGGACAGTTATGTATTGGAGGGGTAATCTGGAGGATCAGAAGAGGTCCAGATTTAGCTGTGCTGTAAGCACCTTGCACGGTAACCCTGTTGCAGTCCATAACAAGCATGGGCAGGGAATGATTCATTCCTGTTACTTATTTACCTTTGCATCCTTGTCATGAATTATTATAAAATAGCGAATATCATACTTTTCATAATTATCATATCTCTTGTTTTCCTGTTTGTTTGTTTTTTAAGAATTTTCAATTCATGACATTATTTTCTTAGTTGTTTATTTAATTATTCATCTTTCTCTCCCTCTAATACTCCTCCACAATACAATATTAAGTTACATAAGAGCTAACATAGCCATGCTCCGTCCCGTCCCTGGCAGCTGGAGCTCCATTCGTGGCGCTCTGATGGTTCTCTTTGGAGCAGGCAGCCTAGGTCAACTTTTCCTCATTTTAACCAAGTCATCATTGCAAACATTGCCAAACCTGTTCTGTTATTTCCTGATGAAATTTTGTGAACCCACATGTATTCACTGAAAAAAAAAGAATGTCCTTAAGAGCCTCATTTGGCATGGCCCTGTGGACGGCTACTGCCCACCCTTGCACTTGAGTAAATGGACTTAGTGAACTGAGTTTTTGTCACTGACAAAGTCGACTAGTGGAATATAACCCGTTTCAGGCATATTTGTTTATGATGATATTTTCCTCAACCTCCTTTTAGCCTCCAAGATCAGTCATGACTGTTGATGATGACAACAAGGGTGCTCCTGCTGGCAAGCTCTTTGCTGCACCAATGTGTGAAAAGCAACCGAAAAATCAGCCCGAAATATGTAGTGGAACTTTATCAAAGGACTAAAGCTATGGTGTAAGGAAGCCTTGAGATAGTTGATGGAACTTTTATGTATGACACAACTGATATCTTAACACTAAAATATCTAATGTTTCTCTATCACTCTCAATACAGCATGAGCCAATGTTCATTCATAGCAACTGCATGAAAGAATATCCAGTAAAATGCTTCCCACACAGCATAGGATGTAAGCTAATATGAATAAAATGACTGTCCCAGCTTAACATCCTCATTTAATGCCTCTGCTTCTGTGATGGATCAGAAAAGAGACAGCAGAATTCGCTCTCTAATTAAATGATGACATTGAAGTAAATGTATCAGTGGATGTGCTTTGAGGAGTGGGGGCGAGTGTAACTCAGACTCACAGTGGTCATTATTTAAGGCTTCAACAGCAAAATAAGTTTATCAGTGATGCAGGCTGTGACAAATCAGATGACAATCTTCCTCCTTGCTGCCATGACGTTTTGAACTCACTGCAATACTCTTACTGTTTCTGCGCTGACGGCATAAGCATCAACGGAAAAAAAAAACACTTATTATGTCTGAATGAGAAAAACAATCACTTTACCAGATATATGAAGCCAACAGTCTTACATATCTCATGTCTGAAAAGGACTTACTGTATGTCAGATTATTCAAATAACATTTGAGAGCAAATTTGAGGGAGCAAAGACCAATTTAGTCTTGTCTCATCTTCAGTCTAAATTTGCTTCATGTACCTCCATCAAAAGTTCATTCTGATGAAGGAGATGTGGTTTTGAGGTTGTAAGGGTAATTATAGATAGTCAAACAACAGGCCAGTTCATGCAGCTCTGTTAGCCTAATGCATAATACACCAACCTTTTAAACCAGTGTGGGTTTATTTATTTTTTTATTTATTTATTATTTATGCAGCAAATCAAAGCAGTCACATGGCTGAATAGGCTAATGAAGGAGAGTTTGCTGCAGATGTCATGTCAAGTATTTCAGTTAGGGTAACTGTTAGACTGACACATGCATAGGAGCTTCTGTGTCAGACATGACATTCGTAATGTAAAGTACTGCAGAATATGATGTAAAAGACTAAAACTGTCCCCATGAGGCACCTGGACTTTGACATGAACGGAAGAGGCAGTTGACAGCAAGTTTTTCTGCGTTCATACAAGAAAACTCCATCTAGAACAGTGTTCACTGGGGTTACGACACCCTCTTAGACTTGTTTGGGTTATCAAGAGAGCCGCTGTTATCACAGAGACAGCACCAAGGTTTGCTTCCCTCTCATAGACTTCCTCAGGAATTCATAACTGGTTTCAAAAGCCTGGACACAGTGACAGTATCCGTGAACTGTACCTTTTATCTGCAGTGGGACTGCACTGCCAGGTGAGAAGGGGGCCATAATCACACATGATTGTGTAGTTAACTTAAAACCCTCAGACAGATGTTAAAGGAAATGAGGTTAAGAGCAGGTGCATCTCTGGCATAATCAAGTAGGCAGCTTCCCACAAACGCAGCACCAGAGGCAAGATTATAAAATCCCTGCTCCCATCCCCTCTCCTCTGGGGAGCTTTCTGCTCTTTCAGAACTATGAATTGGGCACAGAGAAACAGAAAAAAGCAGTGAGCTGAGGGATGGATAGATGGTACACAGGGTGAGGTTATTAATTCAGAGCTTTGTTGAAGCTGGCTCCCTCCGGATCACCTGGCTTCTTTTCAAAATGCCTCAACCGAGGTACAGTCAAATACATTAAGTTGAAGGACTAATGCAAAACAGCTCTGAGGATAGGCCCTCAGAAGTGTGCTCATTCACAAACCTGTTCAGGATTAAAGGGTCAAATGCAGCTGTGCTGTTAGGGGTTATCAAATGGCCAACTTCCATTATACAGATAGCAATGGGGGCCTGATCATCAATTCATCACAGTGCTGGAAAAGTTTCCCATGGGCGTACATGTTTTCCCTTTACAAGATAACTATTCAGCTGCTGTGGGGAAACGCAGTGACAGAGGGCAGACTCCCCCTCAGGAATTATTCGTTGCATTTCAAAAACCTGAAGCCAGGTAAACACACAGAGTACAATAGTGCTGTCTCACCTCAGGTGTGCACTTACATACGAATGGGAATCAGAGATAATGCATTTACACGTATCTGGAGGGACACATTTGTATTGCATTGCACGCATCTCAGGAGCCCTGGAAATCTTCTGTCTCCACTGGGATGCTGGTGTTTGTGTGTGCAGTGCCCTACAGTTTTACTGCAAATACATACATAAACATACTATATGGAAACAAAGCATGATTTTATGAATTGAATGTCATTTGCTTAATCTATTAATCCTAGCCTATACAAATGAGAGGTGTCATGTTTAAGCGATTACAAGCTTACCCTTTGGGATTGTGTGAGCAGGTAGTGTATGGCGGGTTTTCTCCGAAAAGAGCTGACAATAACACTGTGAGAACAGTGAGAGTGAAGCAAAACAGTAAAGCTGCCTTTGACAGAGCTGAAACTCACCATAAAGCTCTGTAAAGTGGAGGGGAGCCACAGATCCAGGTGATAATTCTCTGCAGGGTCATCACTATATGGTACCCCTTTCACACTGTGACACTGTTCATTTGATTTATTGTTATTTGATGCATTGATTAGAGCATCAGAGGGTGTCTGATGACCTGCTGGTTAAGTGCCACATATATGCATGTCATAGCACCCCCTCAACCCCTATTCCACATTGACAATACCAGCAACATTTTGGTGATGGTAGTTCAATACACCGTTACAAACTAATATAAACATTTATTTTATTACAGAATTGTTAATTTTTCAAAAAGGGATTAGTCCTGCTTTCAATAAATGAATTGGCAATTTCCACTTTCATTCTTTAGCATTGCATCAAGATACAGTCCTGTCTGCAAGGATTTACGTCAATGTACCCGCCACTAAGTTGCGAGGGCTAATGCATTGTGGAGGGAGATACTGCATGGATTACAAATGTAATCAGTGTTTTGTTCCAGTACAGGGAGTAGTGTGATGTGCTTACACTGTTGTTTAAATTAGGGAAAGACTGTAGGAAGCTACAGTGTACAGTCAGCAAATATTTAAACAAATGGTTTTAGGTGCAAAAACATATGAAAGTCCTTTAATCGGCAGGAGTGGATAATATGGGAAATCAAATAATTGATGCTGAACATTGAGCTAAATCAGCATGTATTCAATTTGAATAGTTTGTCCAGGCAGTGAACTTTATTATTTTTTTAAACATGTTGTGGTGAAAAAGACAAAATCAAGGAAGCGTACGTCGCCCGGATTGGCGTCACCGGGGCCCCACCCTGGAGCCAGGCCTGGGGTTGGGGCTCGCCGGCGAGCGCCTGGTGGCCGGGTCTTTGCCCACAAGACCCGGCCGGGCACAGCCTGAAGGAGCAACGTGGGCCCGCCTTCCCGTAGGCCCACCACCCACAGGAAGGATCAGAAGGGGCCGATGCTATGCGATATGGGTGGCAGTCGTGGGCAGGGGCCCCGACGTCCCAAACCCTGCACAACGACTCTGGCTATGGGGACATGGAATGTCACCTCACTGTGGGGGAAAGAGCCTGAGCGGGAGGTTGAGCGGTACCGGCTAGAGATAGTCGGGCTCACCTCCACGCACAGTCTGGACTCTGGAACCCAACTCCTTGAGAGAGGCTGGACTCTCTTCTACTCTGGAGTTACCTGCGGTGAGAGGCGGCGAGCTGGTGTGGGCTTGCCTATAGCCCCCCAGCTCAGCCGCCATGTGTTGGAGTTCTCCCCGCTGAGCGAGAGGGTCGCTTTCCTGCACCTTCGGGTCGGGGATTAGGTCTCTCACTGTTGTTTCGGGTTATGGGCCGAACAGCAGTGCAGAGTACCCGGCCTTCTTGGAGTCCCTGGGAGGGGTACTGGAAAGTGCTCCAACCGGGGACTCCATTGTTCTGCTGGGGGACTTCAATGCTCACGTGGGTAGTGACAGTGATACCTGGAGGGGTGTGATTGGGAGGAACGGCCTCCCCGATCTGAACCCGAGTGGTGTTCTGTTATTGGATTTCTGTGCTAGTCAGAGTTTGTCCATAACGAACACCATGTTCAAGCATAAGGGTGCCCATCAGTGCACGTGGCACCAGGACACCCTAGGCCGGAGGTCAATGATCGACTTTGTAGTCGTATCATCTGACCTTCGGCGGTATGTCTTGGACACTCGGGTAAAGAGAGGGGCTGAGCTGTCAACTGATCACCACCTGGTGGTGAGTTGGATTCGCTGGCAGGGGAGGAAGCGGGACAGACTTGGCAGACCCAAACATACCATGAGGGTCTGTTGGGAACGTCTGGCGGAACCCGCTGTCAGGGAGATTTTTCAACTCCCACCTCCGGGAGAGCTTCAACCAGATTCCGAGGGAGGTTGGAGACATTGAGTCCGAATGGACCACGTTCTCCACTTTCATTGTTGATACAGCTGTCCGTAGCTGTGGCCGTAAAGTCGGCGGTGCCTGTCGTGGCGGCAACCCCCAAACCCGGTGGTGGACACGGGAAGTAAGGGATGCCGTCAAGCTGAAGAAGAAGTCCTATCGGGTCTGGCTGGCTCATAGGACTCCTGAGGCAGCTGACAGGTACCGGCAGGCCAAGCACACGGCAGCTCGGGCGGTTGTAGAAGCAAAAACTCAGGTCTGGGAGGAGTTCGGGGAGGCCATGGAGGAGGACTACCGGTCGGCCTCGAGGAAATTCTGGCAAACCATTTTTATGGACAGAATTTCTAGGTGCAGCCAGGGGCCGGAGGGGGTTCGGTTCGAGAGCCGCCAGATTTCGTCTCTGTTTTTTGCAGATGATGTTGTCTTGTTGGCTCCCTTGAGCCAGGACCTTCAGCATGCACTGGGGCGGTTCGCAGCCGAGTGTGAAGCAGCTGGGATGAGAGTCAACACCTCCAAGTCCGAGGCCATGGTTCTCGACCGGAAAAAGGTGGCTTGCTCCCTTGAGGTTGGGGGAGAGTTCCTGCCTCAAGTGGAGGAATTTAAGTATCTTGGGATTTACGAGTGAGGGAAGGATGGAGCGTGAGATTGACAGGCGGATCGGTGCAGCAGCTGCAGTAATGCGGTCGCTGTACCGGTCTGTCGTGGTGAAGAAGGAGCTGAGCTGAAAGGCGAAGCTCTCGATTTACCGGTCAATCTACGTTCCTACCCTCACCTATGGTCATGAACTTTGGGTCATGACCGAAAGAACGAGGTCGCGGATACAAGTGGCTGAAATGAGTTTCCTCTGCAGGGTGGCGGGGCACTCCCTTAGAGATAGGGTGAGGAGCTCTGTCACCTGGGAGGAGCTCAGAGTAGAGTTGCTGCTCCTCCACATCAAGAGGAGTCAGCTGAGGTGGCTCGGGCATCTTTATCGGATGCCCCCTGGACGCCTCCCGAGGGAGGTGTTCCAGGCATGTCCCACCGGGAGGAGACCCCGGGGAAGACCCAGGACACGCTGGGGTGACTATGTCACTCGGCTGGCCTGGGAACACCTCGGGATCCCCGCGGGAGAGCTGGGGGAAGTGTCTGGGGAGAGGGAAGTCTGGGCGTCCCTGCTCAGACTGCTCCCACCACGACCCGGCCCCGGATAAGCGGGAGAAAATGGATGGATGTTGTTGTGGTATTATGCAGTACAAACACATGTATATGAAAGGAAAGATAGGAAAGGTTTGAAATGACATACTAATGGTACTGCTGTTACAAAACTGAGGCCAAAACAAGCAATAGATTTGGTGTGACCCAGATGCGATGTAGGCATTTACCAACAAAGTACAACACGCAGGTAACAGATGGCAGTTTACATATTTTCAGTTAAACATGGACTCCAAGAAGATAATTCATCAGGCACTGCACAAAACATCTTCCATCCCTTGTCACAAGCATAAAAGAGCTGTTTGCAGGTGTACCATTGGGGTGCATCATGAATAAACATCAGAAACCAATGAAATGACACGGATTACAGTGTCTAATAAACAGTATCTCATAGGAGAGATCTCATAATCCTAAGTGACTTCTTGTATTTTTCCTTTGTTGCTGTTTTCCTGCCTGTCTAGCACATTGAAGACACTGAATCTCAGCTGGTGGTGGGTATTTTGCTTAAAGACATCTCAGTGGAGACCTGGAGGATCAAACACGGATCCCTCACCCTTTGGTTGAGGTTGATGGAGGAGTTGGTGCTAGTTTTTCTCTTTGAACTGTAACATTAAATGTCAAGTGGTTGATGTTAGAAGGGCACACACTAAAAGAAAGGCCTTGCTCAGTCTGTTCTCATCTGGACTTGTTTTCTCACTATGAAACTTCACTAGTCATGGCCAAAGTACTGATCTAATTCTAAAACCTCATTTAGAACATTCTTGAAATGTTCTTCTTCTGCCCATTTTATTGCGGGTGCTTGAAAGACTGGTGTTTTGTGTGAGTTTGCACAGGTAGTGCAGGCTGTTCTAGCTGCTAAAAGGCCACAACATACCCATTATGCCATGGTTACCAACACAAGAAAGCATGCAGGCCTTACCTGAAACCCAGGTGACCTTGACTGTCTTTCTGCCCTTGCATCAGCATGGTGGGTCCACCCTGTTCACTTGTCGACAAGAGAAGAGTGAACGAGAATACATCAGGGATGAGTGTTTTCATTCATTCTCCATCACGCTCCATCCAAACAGAGATGCATTTAAAGCATTATGCCACTCTCTTCGACTGTCACTCTTGCTTTTCTCTGCATCTGCCCCCTGGGAGGCTCATATTATCTAAGACACGCCCTCATGAGATTCACAACCAATCTCATCTCACTATGCTTACTGACATGTTTAAGACAACAGCCTGGAGCTCCTCCAGATGAATGAATGCCTGTTTTGCTACTCCCAGTTGCCAACAGTTCTAAGACTAATTTGATTATTCAATCTAGTTTCCATGTGCTGTTTTAAATGTGTGTTTTTTTGCTTCAGGGTTTGGCCTTGTGCTTACAGGAAGTGATGTATTTAATGTTTATGGTGTGACAGCAAGAGTGTCTTTGGGATATGGACAATGATAATATCTCTATGAACAGTTTAGATTAAAAACAAAAATAAATCAATCAAATTGATAAGTTAAATAGATAACTTTGGAGAATTGTATAAGTAAAACAATAAAAATAATATGGATATAAATAAAACATAAAACAGAATATTAGATCTCGCATGCTACATTTTTCAGCTGTGCCCCAGAATAAATGATGCTTAATGGCTCCGGCTGATTTTTATTGTTCATAATTTTTAATCTTACTTTAGTTTGTGCACACACTGCTCTGTGGTTAAAAGTATAAATTATTTGAAAAGGTTTCAAGTGAACAAGCACGGTTGGCCCTGATTAAAAATTTAAACTTACTCCTCAACGGATGCACTTGTGAAAATGATGCTTTATCTTCATGGTATTTCAGTGCGGATATAAATAAAGCATTTTTTCCATTCTCCAGCAAAGAAGGCCTCCACTTCCTCCTGTTATGTAAGAGTGGGTGTTGGGTCCGTCTGCTTGACCATGAATGGGCCTTTGTGCTCACCAGTCAGTCTGTGGCATTGATTTAACACATGCCTGCAGCTGGAATAGTGACTAAAAACGAATCAATTATATTTTCTTAAATGGGATTTAATGAATGGATTAGCTGACAGCCATAACATATGCCAATGTTGAAATCACAATTTCCCTTTAAGGTTATTTCTTCTTGCAACAAAAAGCTTTCTTTGTCTGGCTTGTTTCGCTGCCAAGCCAAGGGCACTTGGTTTTCATTTAGCATATTTATTTTGTATAACACAGTGGGATGAGGGAGAAGAAAAAAGTGCTTGTTTTTGTCTTCCTACAGAAAGTCCCAAACCGCTTCCCATCTGGCTTTCGCAGTAATTGAAGCATTTTCTGTTTGACCCCAAGCTTGTTAGGCACTCATCTGATAACCTTCAGGAAGAGGCCCAGTATGAGCCTCATGCTATGAGGGCTTAACAGATAAAGGTTTTTTGAATTGCTGATGTACTTTTTCACTGAAGCTTCTGTTATTTTCTGTTGATAATCTTTTAAATTAAACACATTTATGCCAACAAATAAAATAACTGAGTCTTTTTCCCATATGTGTGTTCTTGTGTAGCTTGAGTGGAAAAGCAACCACCAGCATTTAAACCATCACAGGACGTTGTAAAGCAACTCAAATGCAAGTCTATAGTGTATACAGCTCGTTAACCACCTACAATTCCACCAGTGTTTTGAAATAATTCAGTCCATTAAAGGAACAATTTCTAAAGCACATGTCCATCCATCCATTTTCTTTACCCCCACCAGCTGATTGCAGCACATATCGCAACAGTAAATGAACAAAGAATGTGAAAAAAAGCCCATTGGACATAAAAGAACATTCATTGAATTTCAGGATTTAATAGGATGCATATGATTTGCATCAATAAGATGCATTGATTTATAAAGACAGTTACTTGTTTCCCATTCCACGGTGAGAACGGTGCAGCGCTGCTGTGTAACAGTACAACATAGGACTGATTATTGTTGTGCAACCCTTTCAATGCAGAGCATCTAGAAATGTATATTGTTGCTTAGCTATCATATGGTTTTATTGAACAGCAGAGATGACTGCTAAAAGCTCGGAAAATGGCATCAGATGAGATCGATGATGATTAAAATGGAGAAAACAGCAGACGACTCCCATAATTCTGTCGAACTTATAATAGCCAGTTACAAAAAAAAAACAAACGATGCAGCAGAACCAGAGATATCATCTTCTTTATTCCACACATTATTCTTCCTTGTCAAAACCTGGTGCCTACATTACCCACAATGCAACTCAAATGCTAAAAGCTGGATAAGAGGTCAGGGTGCACTGTGTCACGTTAGTAGAAGCGAAAGTCTCATGGCTGCAGCCTGCACACAGATGGCAAACGGGCTGGAGAGGTCACTTCTCCACACTCGCAGATTTTTTTTCCTTTTCAAACTTGTAGCCTTCACTGCACTGCCTCAAGTGACATCACTTGAGGACATTTATCAGACTTCACACAGCTCCTTCTGGAGTCACTAAAGGCTTTATACAACTTGTCACACATAGGTATGCTGTAGTACTCCCCATCACCTGGAAACATTATGCATTATTCAGCTTCAAAGTATTCAAATTCTAAAAGTCTTTGCTCTGGGGCATGGGAAGCGGAGCATTTTGGGGTAGTGCGACCATTTTCAGAGGATTGCGTACTGACTGTCGGTATCTGTCACTGACGATGTATAAAGAATGCACAACAGACAAATGCCCATATGAAGGTCTCAACAGAGGCAAAGGAGCGATATATAATAAAATCGAAGTTAGTTAATGATAGGATAAGAGTTAGCTAATGTTATGCTAACTGAATGCTAACAAAACATTGCCTAATCATGGATAATTAATCCACTGGTACCAAGTAAAATGTCTTTGTGTCTGACTGGACACTGTGACATTCTGTGTTTTGATTCTTTTTCAGTGTAAATTGTGTTTTGTGTTAGTTCAGCAGCTCTCTGGGACACCAACAGTGAACAGCCAGCAGATGGCACTCTTGTAGGTAATGTTACAGTTATGCCAAGATTCTCACTTTCATTCTTTGTAGCCTCTCACTGTGTAACACCTACACTTCAGAGCCTATACAAGCTGTAAAATATCTCCTCTTAACTTCCTAATATAAATGAGAAAATATTGAAGCTGTAGTCACACACTGTACCCTGTCTGTCCTTTGGTCCTGCACTCACAGCGACTCAGCATCTGTTTTTTTTTGTTTGTTTGTTTGTTTGTTTCTTTGTTTGGTGGTCGTGTGACTGGCTGTTTACAGACCATATTAAAATAGAAGTATAACTGGTTGAGACTACCTACCTCAATTGGTGGTGACAGTGTAGAGGGGACGGTTGCTGTGCTCCAAAAATGGCTAATTTGCTGTTGATGACATCACATTTCCATTCCCTGTTCTGAATAACCATTTATTATAATGCAGATAGTAAGTAGCAGCCAGACTGAAGGAGACGTCAGGACTCTATGGACTGTGATCCGACTGTTACCTGATTTTCATCAACATTATATTAGCACCCAATTTATGGAGGTCTATGGTATATGGACAGCTGTGTCAGTGAACTCACCTGATGATGACATGTCCATGCATTACGCTGTGGGATGGCTCTGACGTTTCTGAGCAAACCTATTGTCTGAAGGCATGGGACAGCAACAGTTTTCTTCCTGCCTACATCTGCTGATCTGGAGGCTAAAACAAGAATGTACTATACAGTATGCAATGCTACATACAGCAAAAATCATTGTAAACTAATACCAGTTTTAATCTATATCATTCAAATGTATGTGTCCCCCACTGTTGTGGCCGTGGTTTGGTGATCTGCTCTGACTCTGTTTTGTGTGTTTTTTCAGGGCTGGAACAAGGCAGGGGCAGGGCTGATCTTTGCAGGGGTTGAGCAGCTCCTGACACACCTGTCACCTATCTCCCCTAATCAGGACTCTCCTTCTTAAGCATGCTTCTCCCACACTCTGATGCCAGATGGTCACTTTGCTCATGCTTGTGTTTCTCGCCTCAGCATTGATCTCCAGGTTCCTGCCTTGTGTTCTCCAGCCGCCTTGCCTTCGCGCACGCTGTGATTTCGTGAGTTTTGTTTTCCTGCCTGTGTGCTAACCCGTTACGGAGTTTTTTGTTCTAAGTGTCTGTGGAGTGGTTCTCCAGCACTTTTGGTTCTTTTTTTTGCCTATGTGCTTTTTCCCTCCGCGGAGCTTTTGTTTCCCACCAGTGACTGTCGAGTTCTCTCCAGCACCTGAGTTTCATCCTACCTGTGAGTTTTTCCCCGAGTGGAGATTTTTGTTTTCGTGTGGTGGCTGTCGAGTTTTCTCCAGCGTTTATTTTTGGACTTTAGCCTGTGTGCTTTCCCTTAACGGAGTTTTGTGTTTTTTCACTAGAAGCTGTCGAGTGTCCTCCAGCAGAGACTGACTTCTCCGTTCCCGTTATTTCGGCTCCCTCAGTTGTTACTTCTTTTGTTGTTACTTTTTCTAAATAAACTGTGATTACCGTCTCTGCATCTGAGTCCTACTTCCAGAGTCTGTAACACCCACCCCACTTATCCATGTGTGCTGGCACCCGCACGCCTGCGCTCGCCATGCCTTGTTAGCCAAAGTCATAAAGGCTGTCTTGGGACATTGGCGCTGGGTGTCACAGCTTCACACCTCAGAGGAGCACTAATGATTCCTCTGATTCAATTTAACGGCCCTCCTCAGCCACAGTGCATGATCAGTGACAATATGTAAGAGTGGAGCAGCAGAGGACTTTTATTCAATAGAGGGCAAAGGGACAGGAAGAAGAGGAGGCTGATGGAGAAAAAGGAAAGCAGAAGGAAGATGGAGAGACCGAGGAAGCAGAGCATGAGGAGGAAAGTAGAATTTTGAACAGGGTGAAGGATATGTAGACAGCAAAGGACTTCTATTCAGTAGAAGGCATGGGATGTCGGAGAAAGAGCAAGAAGGGAAGATACAACGTGTTTAGGTGTGGGATGACACATAGAAACTCATGAATCCAATACAGTACAGAAAAGAGAAATAAGAAAGCATTTGAATTGAATGAAAACTGTAGTAAAAAAAACAAAACAAAACAAAAACATTTAGAGGTTGTTTGTATCAAGAAATGTAATATAAAGGAATAGTTTGATAATGCACTTACCAAAAGCTAGATGAGGACGGTTGCCTCTCTCATGTCGGTAGTCTGCTGTACAGGAAGCCTGTTAGCTTAGCTTAAGATAAAGGCCAGCTTATGTTTCCCTTTAAAAGCAAGTGTCATTATTAGACTTGAAGCTTACAATTAGTGAGCTTCAGAGGTGGATTTGTCACCTGACTGTGACATTCTGAGTGCTGGGGCAAATTCAATGACAACTGCAGCTCACATTTGCATCGTGCCATTTCCTCAGCATGCCTGGAACAATGTCCATTCCAGTTCATGGTTCCCAGCAGACGAGCAGCTGGAAGTCCAGGGTTTTACTTTGTTTTTTTGTGCACAAGTGTTTTGACAGACTTTGTGAGTGCTGAAAGGTGTTACACCAGCTGCGTTGCAGTCTCCGGCTCACAGCTGGAATACACCCTCCTGTTGGTGCATGCAGTTGAAGCACAAAGCCACCACGTTACACATCAAAGTCACATATTGTGATCGGGAGCAGAAAAAAATACAGTTGAAGGTGAGGATTTTTTTTTTCCTTTCACCCTCGCTTTTACAGCACAAATGTGTAATTTGAAAAGTTGAAATGATAAATCACTCTCATATTTTCAAGGTTGAATGAAACGTGAACAAATGCAGACTGGTGACCTCAACTCTTCAAAGGCTCAATAAAACCAGAGAGGACCAGTCACGCAGCTCACAGCTTCAAGGTAAACATACCCGTTACGGTTGTGGCTTGTTGTTTCATTTATCAATGGCGTGTCACGTTACATGTAAGCTGAGAAATGAATCTCCACCTTGTTTTTCCCCTTGGAGTGATGGATTCTGCAGAAGAAGACAGCAGGCGTCATTCTGCGTCCAGGCGGTGCGCTTTGCCTTCCCTCATCCAAACATGTTGTGCTCTTCCACTTGAGCTGAGTGTTACATCTGCGCTGATGCTGATAGCCAACCTGGTGAATTGTTTTCTCCTTTCATTTAGTAGATGAGGCAGCAGGCCTGGCGACAGGATGAAGTGACAGAGAAGACTTTCTGAAACCGTGAGGGGGCAATTTTTCTCCTAAAATAAAATTCATTCATTTAACCATGCAGTAGTCTCAGAAAGGCTAAATAACAACAACATAAGGCTACTTTTTCGAAAACCTTTCACACAACAAACAGCGCTGTCCATGACTCTGAAACAACAGCTAGGCAACAGTCACATGTATTTCGGCCAATAGTTTTGTTGCTTTTTCTGTTTTTCTATAGATCTGTCAAGTTGAAACAGAGTGGAGGAAATAAAACTGAGGGGGAAGAGCCCTCCTCAGGCCCCTCGTGGTGCCTGGTCTGTGAGGCAGGCAGATGCAGAGAGCAAAGGGAGCTAGCTTGCTTGCACCACATTAAACCCTGGTAGAGCTCTTGTACTCCATTCAACAACACATGCTGTGTGCTCTCACAGGAGCACGAAATAGCGTGCTGAGCCATGCCCTCAGGATACTGACAGGATGTTTATATACTTTTTTTTTCCTTTACAACACTGCATGAAAAAAGCCTACTGTACTTGCACAGAACTTACTATCACTACCACCATTTTAATGACTGTAAAAGCAGTCTCCCTGCCCCAACTCACTCCTTTCCATCATTCATTATTCACTGTCCTTGCACACAGGCTCCTGAATAAAACAGGCATCTGGAGTTAAAGGTGCTTATCATTGTTGCAGTTAGTTTTTTTTTTTTTTTCAATGAATGTTTGGTACAATGAAGCATTTTAGCCTCAATTTGCGTTTGTGAATTCTGACTTTACGTGACTGACGCAGTTCGTCTGTTCAGCCAAGTTGCCTGTCCATTGATGTGCTCAGGGAACACAGAGGCTGTTATAAGAAAGAAATCTTTGCATGCAATGTTATGTTGTGTATTGTTTATCTATAATGTGGATTTGCCATACTGTTGATGCTATATGTAGTTTTCTTATTATTTCAGTGAGCAATGAATGCTTTGTAGCCTCAATGGGAGGCGCATTATAATACATAATTGTTGACAATAATGAAATGCATTGCACACTTAAAATACATTATCATGTTTTTTTAAACCAAAATTGGCTCGGAAATCTATTGGGTTTACGGTTGAGTTTTGCCCATGGGACACATGTATGAAGTCTCAGCATATCACTATACATTTTCCTTAGATTTTCATCACTACACACAGATATTTGGCAACAGCTGGGTGAGTGTTTCTATGGAAGCCCAGTATTCATATTAACTTTTTAACTATCATCAGGATGCATATCAGGATGTGCCATCATAAATGTAGTGAGCCCTCTGACAGGGGACACCATTCTCTACCCCTGAACTAACCAGTCTTTGAGCTCCCTTTGAACCCTACTCTCACCCAAGCAAACAACAGATACTTGACCTGGCATTATACTGTATCTACTTATCTGCTTCAGCCATATGCTACAGTACAATATAGTATAATATAGACAGTCGTGACTGTAGGCTTTGTTGGCATATTTTGCTTATTATAACAACATATGAAAGTTCCTTATGAGGACAATCTTGGAGAAGATTGGCTGATATGTTGTTATGAACAGAAATGTGTCTTATCAAAGAAGATGCTGCAACATGGCAGTGTCTTGTAATAATAATTCTTGTGGTTGCAGCAACACTCTCGTATCTCATCAGTGCCTCACTCATAATTTCCTGAAGTGCAAACAGTGCATACAGTACATTCTCTGTGACTCACATGGTGACATTCTTTGCACGTAGGTTCAAATGTAGTTCAAGTCAGCCTTTTGGGCATGGGACACATGTCATTTCCTCAGCTTTTGTTTCCGTCACTTTCTGCAGCTCATTATGCGAGGGGCAAAAACAACCACCTCCGTGACAAACATAATTCTTTCATATGAGGAAGTAATGAAAGCGAATGCATGCTTTGCCCAGAGAGTTTTAGGTGCAGGAATGTGATGCACATCTACCTCTAATCACTAACTGGTGGAATAATTGCAGTAGCAATGAAATCATGAATAAAATATATTCATTCAGTAAAGGTCGGCCATCTTCCAGTAATGTTCCGAGAGAGAAGTATGTAATTTGGTACTAATTATGGTAAAAATAGACTGAGGCAGTGCTCAGCTGGTAAACTGCAAATTGACTAATTCCAATTAGTGTAACCTAAAGAGTCTTTTATTAAGTGCAGAGCAGGTCAGCAGAACATGCAATGTGTAAAATGAGTCTACAGGCAAGCATGCAGTTCAGTGTATATGAAGAATAAAGTTCCAGTCATTTTCCAGTCTAAACCTGAGCAGTTTTCCCAAAGAAATTCCCACTTTCCTTTTAATTGGTATAAAATGTACAGACAATGACAAACCTGTGTAACAATCCCATGTACTGGCCTGATATAGACCCGTCATTGAAATCAGCCCAGTCACTGAATCTCATACAGGAAGCAGCTGAATGATTACTTCTTGTGTTACTGACTGTTCTCATTCCCCAGCTGTCACATGCCAATGCATGGTCACGCCCCTCTGCATCTCATATAGATCCACAATTTAACCTTCAGCATCCACATGAGACGCAGGAACAGCAATATTAGATGCTTTTTGGCAGTCATTTCACACACTGAAAGGTACCTTGTGTCTCTGTATGAGACACCCTGCGTGACAAAACACTGACGACCTGGGGATGAGAACAGGTTGTACATTACAGTGCCAATCAATATTAGAGAGATTGTTTATGGAAAGACCTCTAAGGAGATGTTTTGATTAATGAATGAAGTTGCTGTAAATATTTGGTCTTTATTTACCACAAACGCAGAGAGAAGCAGGCCTAAATTTGAATTTTCCTGTTTTTTTTTTAATGTATTATCTCATATTTGAGTAAATTGTCACAATGTTTGCAGTTCTGCCCTTGTGTTTATTTGTTTACCTGTTGCCTTGATACAGTAATTTCAGTGCTGTGAGTTTCACTCAGACTAACACCAATCTAGAAAAACATTAAAAAAAAAACAAACCCACACACGCATAAAGAAAAAATGGCAAAGAAGCTGATGCAATTTTGAGAAAATTGCATTTTTGCTAAAAAGAGAGGCTCAGCACTGCAGTGAGTGAGACGTGTCTATGCGGTTTTACCAGTCGGGTTCAGGGGATTCCTCCTCTCCTCAGCGTTTTCACCCAGGCCTTAATTATCTTCTGTTTGTGTGGTCACACGTTATTATCTGAGACTGAGCCATTATGTGAACATTGACTTGTATGTGAGAAGACAGACCTTTATTCCTAATTCCCTTATTTTTCAATTTATCATATTATCATATTTTCTGATCTGATGACCCATTTTAATTTGCTGTTCATGCAAACTAAACTTTCATGTCTACCTGTTCTCTTGCTACATTTAGTGCATTGCACAGTAAAATATCTGCAGGGAATCTGTATAGATGAATAGCTTAACACTAATAAAAAAAAAAATTAATAAAACAGTAAAGTAGAAAGAGTTCACATTACTTTAGCCACTACATGGCTTTGATGGAACGCTGTGTATTGTACCTTATGCAGAATCTGCCATGCGATCAGACAACAGGAAATTCAGGAACACGGGTATTTGGAGTGATTTTCCGTGTCTGACCTGTATTTGTTTGTGCTGACTCAGACATGGTTTTAATACTGGCTTGTATGTGAAAATGCACAGTGTAATAAATACATGCTTAATTGTTCATCTGTTGTACCAATAACATTCATGTTATATTAAAGACAGACCTTTATTTCTGAATTTTCCTGCTTTTAAAAGCACATTTTACTATATTCTACACTGGCTGTCTTGTTATTTCAATATAGATGACACAGTGACACATATGGTATCTGTCCCAGAATGATTATTCATGAATGACAGCACTGTTTCTGCTCAAAAGACAAAGTCAGAGTTGTTGTACTGACTGACATACTGCTGCACAAAAGTATAGGTACCATTAAAGTACAGGTAATTCCTGTAATTCCTTTTTCTGGCCTTCATGAACAATCAGGCTTTATTTGTTCACGCTGGTCTATTATTTGAGTGATGGAGCTTGGCCTTAGCACTGGAGTGACACTTGCATAAGCTGACTGATACCAGCTGTGTCAATCATTCTTCACAATCACAGACTCATTCACAGCTAGTATCCTCCAATCATATTCATGTTGGAGCTTTATACAGTGCAGCCAGCATGACACTAATAGTTTTCTCTTGATATACTCTAGCCAACGCTGTTTGCTGCCACAGTGCCCTCAACCACCCCGACCTCCACCTTATGTGCTAACTTTATTAGGCTGTTTATTTAACAAAATTTAATGTTCTTGTCTGTGATTCTTTATTGGGTGAACAGTTCTCCAAACTGCATGGATTCTTTGGGAGCAGCCAGGGAGCTCTTTCATCTGAGAATTTAGATTTGAGTATTGCCATGATAGTATCATTCTAGCAATACCAAATACAATTAAAATGGTTTATTTTTTCTACATTGTAATAGAAGTACTGTCTTCTCTAATTTACAAGTACCACTCCTGGTCTTCACAAGTGTCTGAGCCTTTGTACAATTCACCCTGAAACTCACCTCTGTGTTAATCCATCCTGAACTAGGCCTGTCCTGCTTCCTCTCAGATCCAACTAATGTCCCAGCTCACGTCTGTTCCCCTCCATTTCGCCCCCATCTTCATCCTGTCTTTCATCTCTCTAACCTGTCCTGCTCCGCTGTCCTTCTCTGTATTAAGATCAATGCGTTTCGGCTGAGAGGGAACGTCCGGCGGGTTGCGAGCTGCTCCACTTAACCTCTTGTAGTGGCTTGCTGTAGCTTGCTCAATCACACACACACACACACACACACACACACACACACACACACACACACGCATGCACGCACACATGCACGCACATAGACAGACACACTCTGGCAAAGCTGCAGGCATGTACAGAGACACACACACACCAGTGTACAAAACATGCATTGTGACACACTGACAGTGTGTGTGCTCAAAGATTTAATCTCACACACACAAACACACACGCACACACACACACACACACACACGCACACGCACACACACACACACACACACACACACACACACACACACACACGCACGCACGCAGTCACTCACAAACTGAATCACAGAGGCAGACAGAAAGGTTACATTGATCTTAGTCATGGGTGAGATTGCAAAAGCCTTCATCCCTCATCTCTATCTCTCTCCGCATCATTCTCCCTCTCTCCCTCTGTAGGTCCACACCTCGCTCGCCCGTGCTTTCTGTTCTTTATTTTGGGCCCTTTCTTTCCATCCCACTACCCTCCGTCTCTCTCTCCCACCCTCCATCACCTGCTTCTCTCCCTCCATCTCTGTTTTTCTTCCATTTTCTTCTCCGTCTGTCCCTTCCTCCTTCATCCTCCTCCTCCTCCCTGAGTGCTGGTAATATTCGCTATAAATCATGACCACCCTGACAAACACCCAAACACACACTCTGCAAGACAGCGCACACAAACACACACATACACACTGCGACTGCCAGCTGCATATTGCGGCGCCTTGCTTATGTTGTTAACCATGCATTAACTATGCATCAGCTCATTTCATGTATTCTGATGTGTGTGTGTGTGTGTGTGTGTGTGTGTGTGTGTGTGTGTGTGTGTGTATGTGTGTCCCAAACCCGATCCCAATGATTTAGCTTCACAGTCAAATAGCTGCATTATTCATCAACGTATGTGCTCACACACAAACAGGGCAAACACACACTGAGATAATCATCACATCTTCTGAGACAACACTGAAGTTCCTCTTATAATAACTTGCCACTATTCAACCAGGCCATTGAGTTGGAAGCAGACAGATCTTTGTGATGAGATTCTCAGCTGCAGAACGTGATCAGAGTTCTGATTTCTGTCCCGCTCCGAAAGGAAGAAAGCCTTTTTTAAAAATGTAATTTCCGGCTGGCATTTAGCATGGCACGCAAGAGTGCTGTTCAAAGTGATGTCATGGTGAATAAAGCTGATTTATTGGATTTCCCTGATTTGCAAGGCAATCACGCAATAATGTTAATCTGAATTATTTCACCGACTGCCTTTTTTTAGTGATTTTCTCCTCTCACACATGACCTCATTGTGCATTTGCATTCCCAAAAATAACGAGAATGAATAAGCATTCAGATGTATTATACTTCTTTTAAAGTAGCATATTAAAATGCCTCATTACATGTAAAAATTCTGCATTTAAAAAAGAAAATTCCAATTGGGGTCTTATTTTCAGAGCTTTGGTCATTGATTCTATTGTTTTTTGAGGTTTGGGAACAAGGTGACAGTGTTACAAGTGTGATGGGGCAAGAAACAAGTGGCCTGACCATCAGACCGGTGGTAAACAAGCAGCTAGCAAGAGTATTTGAACCACTTTAAACTGAGATGAAACGGAAAGTGGGAGCGCACCAGTAAGGTCAGCAGCAGTCCCAAGAGAAACTGTGTGTGTTTATCGCCTTCCTGATCACCTGAGTGCTTGTGTTTCTTGCCGTGTTGCATTCATGTGAATACAATGTTATCATGACTGATATTTGTTTAAATAAAGATGTTATTTTCTGTGAGTCCAGACCCAGGTGGCATCATGATCGCCTCAGGAAACGCTCGGTGCACATCACATTTCACAGCCTCCCCCTGGGTCAGCTCTCCAGAGAAGACGTTTGATGGCATACATCCTTGTTTCTGTGCACTGACAGCTTCTGTACATACAGCATGTCTGTGCTACAGGCGTGGATTGATGCACATCAACTCAAACTGCTCTGTGTGGTGCAGCGGGGGGGGGGGGGGGGGGGGGGGGGGGGCTGCACACGCAGTGAGACACAAGTTGTATGAAAGAGGAATTTGACATTCAAGTTTAACCTTTCCTGACATGTGGCAATTTCAAGATAAGATACATTGAATTTCAATTAAAGACACCATCATGATGTGGCCTGAGTGAGAGTGAGTGGAACAGCTCTGATGTACAGTGTGTTAGCTTCTTATTTTATTTTTGTGATAAAGTTACCGAAACATTAAGTAGTCTAACTGCAGCGAGTAGAGAGGAGACATAAAGTCAGCGACCAAAGTCAGTAGTATCAGTTCCAGAGGCAATGCACCATAGGGTGAGAGGCTACAGGTGAATAGGGTAATGTTGACTAATATCACCATGAAACTTACCCCACTGACTACTTATATTAAGACAATTTGTTTGGTGCAAATCAGGTATTATCAGTTGGATATCTTGCCCATTGTGGACAAGCTGATCACTTGCATGTCTGCACGAGTAAAGCAGTCTGTTGGAATCACTGATGCATGTGTTACTGCACTTGATTAACACATCTGGACACATCTGTAAGAGGCTGGAGGATGATCTGAGTCGCTCTCAATAGCCTTTTGAACTGGGTCTGCAGTTGAATGACCCAACGCTCGCGGATGGTAACTCTGAAACTCACGCGGACCTCGCACACATTGCCTTTGGCGTACAGTCCTTATCACTGTGGTGCTCTCTGTGTTATGTGTTTTACGGGAAAATCAGTAGTTTACGTTATCTTCTCTGTGCCTGCACAGGACTCACATAGAGATACAAACACAGATAGAAATGCTTTCCACAACTGGCTCATACAGAGACTTTGTGTGAGGTGTGTGCATGTTTGAATGCAAATAGAAGTATAACCCAGCAGTGAATGGCAGACATCAGTTTGCATAAGGAACCACGCTCTTTTTGTCTTTTTCTTTTCCATCAGTGAAGAGAAAAAAGTTGCATAGTCTAGCTTTACATGACAGAAAAGAGGCACTAGCTACAAAATGTCGTGAAGGTTTAAAAGTACAAGTACTTACCGTATGTTATAAATACACAACTACAGTGTAAGTACCTTAGAACTGTGTAGTAAAGGTATCATGTTGTAGTTACTCTCCAGCCTTGTAAGCATGTCACCAGTATCTTTTCAGCTAAATTCCCTGCAGAAATAGTGGAGCACTTCTTCAATATTCTGCTTCACATCTGTTTGTTTTTTTCAGATAGAAATCCACATATCTTTTGAAGGGATACTGACTTAAACAACCTGCCCGCATTCATGTGGAAGACCATGATCCCATGCCTATAAACTGACCCTATGTCTGAGTCTACTTAAAAGATGTTTCCCTATAGGAATATCTCTAATGCATATTTGAAGAGCAGGGGCTTATATAACAGCAGTAATTCAGAAAGATGACCTCAGGTGGAGCAATGGATAATGAAATGAAGTCAGGGGCAAACGCTCCTGCAGTGAGGCATGTGACAATGACTAACCAGCAGAGTTGAAGGTGCTTGGTCATGCCATACATTAAAGGCCAATACATGGCCACGCTGCAGCCAATCAAAATCCAGTCACATCTGTGGCCATTGCCCCTGAAGTGACCTTCACGGCTATATGCAGGATTTTTTTCATTCATAGCTTCTCCTTAAAGCATGACCTTACTGTCTGTTTCAATCCCATCATTTTACTGTAGCTCTCACACTTACACTTGCCAGAATGCATTCATCTGTGCATCAATATACTGTTCATGACATGCATGGTTATCCTGAGCTGTCGCTTTTACTGAATGCTGCATTACATGCAAAGTCAGAAATCCACAGCTAGTGACTTGTTTTAACAACCCACTAGCCTAACCCTAACCATAACCTTGACATTCACATACATCACTTGCATTAACAATACCACCAGGATTATGTATCATATCGACACATACAACAGACAAAATGTTCATATTAAACACATATGCAAATCATATTTTCTGTATCAACATTTTCATTAGCATAACAATAAGGCCTAGTTATTAATAGCATATTCTCTGCAGGGAATCAGGGGCACCACGAACACGCTGTGAAACCCTTTCTGCAAAGTTCCATTCAAAAAGCTTGTAAGCGGCCATCGAGTTAAACGAAAGGCTACTCTTTGTGAAGACTGACCTTCCATGCGCAAACATTTTTAGGTTTAGGCAACTCAAACCATTTACAGAGCACTGAAAATCTGTATTTTAAATACCAAATACTCACCCCATATGTTCCTTAAAGGTGGCTCTGAAAAGTTTGTACATTTGTCTCGGCTCAAACCATGCAGCAGGATCCACTTGGCTTTAATCTGTGCTTTCCAAACACAGTTCACAGTTTCTCTCCTTGCTAAAAACATACCTTGTTGTTGCACTATCCTCATAGCTGGAAGTAACATATTTTGGAACAAAGTAAAGATAAAAATCGACAGCACAAAAGTAGATTATGAAGAAGTGGTTTGAGGGTTTCCTCCTCAGCTTTTTTCTGGCTTTTGGGTCACTGCTGCAATACACTGTAACACCACTACTAAAGGGAGGAGGCTCAGGTAAGACTCTGGAAACAAAGGGGTCATGTTTAAGTTTTCAAGTTGATCGCTTTGCACACTTATCTAACACCATGAATCCAAATTCTGGCAAGGCTGAATATAACCATCCTCAGCACAGAGTGGAAACCCAGCTTTGCTTCCTCCACTCTGTTATATACGCAGAATGACTTTTTCGCAGACCCCTGAACTTTAGAGCCTGGTCACATATCTCAGCCATGTGAGGAAGAAGAGTGTGCAGCTAAGCTTCAACACCAGGATCCATGACATACACGCAAGTAAAGGAGAGAGTGATGGAAAAAAGAGGATTTATGACATTTATAGGAAATCATTCAAGAACATTGTGCATGCACGCATACACACAGAGACACACGCACCTTGTTAACCTCCATATATCACCTCAGTCTGACAAAATCCTTCGCTTATTATGCCTCCTGTTTACACTTCCTGTCTTTGGCTGCAGGGGATTGTGGGTGTTGTATTGAAATATTGACTTGAAATATTCCCACAGGTCCAGCCTGCACGACTCATTGTCAAAAGTATTAAATGTCACACACTCCTGCAGACACACACACACACACATAAACACAGATGGAACACACACTTACCCACACAGTGTCATGCTGTCAAAGAGGCTCGCTGTTAACCACATTCAGACAGGAATAGAACAGCATACAGGTGCGCTCATTCAGCTGAACAGCCAGACTAATGCCTGCACACACACACACACACACACACACACACATTGATACACACTCATTAATGCAGAAAACACACACACATGTACTCACTGTAGTAAACAGCGTGACCCACCAGAGCTTCTCAGAGAAATCTTTGCTGCACTTCAGAATCAGTAAACTGTACCCAGCCTCTGTGTGTGTGTGTGTGTGTGTGTGTGTGTGTGTGTGTGTGTGTGTGTGTGTGTGTGTGTGTGTGTGTGTGTGTGTGTGCTTGTGAATAAACATGATCTTTGCCGTGAGCATTTTTCTAAGAGGCCTTAACTCTCCTCCTTGGAGAGAAAGGCCCTTAACCAGCCCTATCTGATAACTGGCTATTGATTTAGTCTCTCACAAATACACACACACACACACACACACACACACACACACACACACACACACACACACACACTCTCAGAGTGCTGGCATGTCAACAGACTGCAGCAGCTAGACTGGGCACCAGACAGCACATTCCCCGGGAATGAAAGGCAGCTAATTAGGAAGGAAATTAAATGGAGAGATTCAATGATAGAATCCAAATAGAGTTCAGCTGAGCGGCACAGAAAGGAAAATAGAAATTGTGAAAGAGAGTGTGTGAGGCACCTCTCATCCCTCCTTCTCTCTCTTTCATTTTCTCCCTCTCCTCCTCTCCCTCTGCTCCCCCTCCTCCTGAGCCTATGGTTAATGTTGGCGGAATAATTATGTACACTTGAAAATACATGAAAAGTCCTGAAAGATGGCTGGTTATTAAGGGGAAATGAGATGGAGAGATGCTTTGATGGACTCTAAAGAGAGTTCAGTTGAGATGAGTGTGGAAGAAATGAACTGAGAAATTTGTTGCCTCTCCTAAATCTATCCTTCCTCTCACCTTTGCTCCTCAGCCTCCTCACTCTCCTCCCTCCTTGTTAACTGTCACCCTCCTTCTCCCCCTAAATTACAATATTCATCACAAACCCCCTCTATTTCTTGCATCAACATGCATTCTGGGTGATTGGATTGTTTTCAGACAAAGCAAAAACGTCCAATCTGAGTGTAAATGGGCTCAAATCAATTCAAGATCTGCATGTAGATTATCTCTTCAGATGAATTTGGCCCCATTCACAAGAAAGTGTGAATGCACTGTGGTCCAAGCCAGCGTGGAAACAAAGCAATTCAAACAGGCTGCAGGCAGCTGAAATGGCAGCACAGATTGCCATCACGGTGGAGGATAGAGTGGAAGTGAGAAAAGACGCTGAGTTGTTAGCTGATTTATTTGTATGTGTTTACATGTACACTGGGGCTGTAAACGCCAGGTGTAGTGTTTAAATAATCATATTTTAACAGTGTCCCAGTTTGAATTGTATGTTAATCCCTTCAAAATGATTGAGAGAGGCGCCACAGGAATGTACAGAAGAACGTATAGGGGGTTACATGGTAGAAATGAATATTTTAGTGGAAATGTGTGCATGGAATAATGAAGTAAAGGCATAGAATAATAAACCATATGCTCAGCTGAGAGATGCATGTGCACTGATTAATAAAATGCAAGCTGAGAAACTGATTTGCTACAGATGCATCCATAGATGTGATAAGATTCCAGATATGGACCTCCGACCTAGTTGGGGTAATACTGTTTATTATTAGTCTTTTACCGAATAAATAAAAGCTCTAATAACAACTGTCTGAAAGATAGTGAGATGCTGTCCCCGTAACTCTCATTATAAGATGCAAATAATTGAGTTACAATAAGTCACTGAGAGAGCTGTATGAAGTCCAGTTCTATTGTTAGGGCAGAACTTATATGTGCCAGCTTTTGTATCTTGTGCTTAGAAGAATCTTGTTATTGTAGCATTGATGAGAAACAGTTGATATTCTGCGAGCTGCCTGTGTGCATTGAAAAAAAAAAGTACACAGCCCTGGCTCTGTAAATGGTAAAGAAACAAAGCACAGCCACACAATTCCAGCCAATCAGCAACACGTGCTGTTCATGCTCATGCACGGGATGAATGGGAGGTGAGGGGAGACGGGGGGGGGCGGGGGGGGGGGGGGGTACATGGGGGAAGGGTGGCAGATCGACATCCTCTCTCCAGAATGACTCTCCTCACCACCTTTAAGTGCATCATACAGAGCACAGTGAAGTGCAGTACAGTTCAAAGCTGATTCTTTACTTTGGAAACAGCGGTTAAGAAAAAAAAAAAAAACAGTCTCACCACAAGGTCCATTTGGTCGCTGCATTCTTGAGCATATCACGTGATCTTCATCAGCTGATAGAGATGCCCCGTTGTCCATTTGTTGCTGTGCACACTGTGCATCTCTAATGAATTTGAATTATTCAAATACTCCAAAGGATTCAGAAGCTGATCTGACTTCATTAAAACCCATTGGATTAACTCAGCTGATCAGAAGCTCCAGCTGCGACTAAATGGACCATTCAGGCCATAATATCTCAATGTTCTGTTTACAGCTTGTTTTGCTGCCATCATGTGGTCTAAAAATACACAATTTACATTTGTTTATAAGTTCCTGCTGTAACCAAATGCATATCCCAGAAGTCTGTTTGCCTCAGCTATTTTCTCAATTTCCAATGCAAATGTGTACAAATTGCTAGATTAACACATATTATGTTTTTGTACTGTATGACCCCAACCTCAATTGGAAGGAAGAAGTAAGAAAAGACAGAAGCGATGCCATGCGTAAATGTAATTTGCATGCAATTTGATTTTGGAAGGAAAAAAAGTAGAAAGCAAGGAACAGAATAGGAGAGAAAGAATCGATGTGAGGCAGGAAAACTGCAGAACAAATAAACAATGAAATCAATCAGGGAGTGAATGAGAGCAGCTTCCCGGAGGACTCTGTGTGTTAGCTCGAGTGGGAAAAAGTGCGAGCGTTGAGTCGCAGAGGAAGAGTTTCTCCACATTGTGCTGAGACCCGCAGAGAAGCAGCAGTCTGTTCAAAGAGCAAACAGTCAACAGAGAGCCCTGCTCGCATTCATTCGCTCGTTCAATGTCTATACGGCCTTCAACAATGCAGCAACTCTGGACTTACTAACTGATGGAGGGGCATAAGAGAGGATTGCTTTAATAGCTATATTATTGTTTTATTGTGATGTGATGGTTACGGCGAGTTTTAAAATGAGCTTTTACTGGAAACCTTGTCTGCAAACTGCATTTTAGAACCTTACAGGACTATAAAATTTGACCAGGAGGAAAATTAAAGCTCCTGCTCTGCTTTGTTCACTGCTTTCCTTTCCTTTCCTTTCCTTTCCTTTCCTTTCCTTTCCTTTCCTTTCCTTTCCTTTCCTTTCCTTTCCTTTCCTCCATCCATTCTTTTTCTTCACAGTAACAGCTTTACTGTTATTCTTATTATTTATTTTCTTATTTTTTAGCATTGAGTCACAGTTAAATCAGTGGGACTCAAAGGGCTGGTGTTCTTTCATTCCATGACGGCATGTTTTCTTCCTTTGCCTGTTCATCTGTTTCTTTCTTTTATCATATCATGCACTTCATTTCATCAATTAATTTTGTCTTTACTTCATTAGTTTCCTCCCCTCCTTCTATCTTTTATGTTTGTTCTGACTGTGGCTGCTTTAGTTCTCAATTTTATTTCAATACGATCATTAATTACTACTTTTCCTCCTTTTCTTCCTGCTTTCAATTGTATGTTTTTGTTTCCTTCATATCCTCCATTGCTGCATTTGTTCTAATCATTTTTTTCTCCGTGCACTGCTCCTTCCCTTCCTCTCCTCTCCCTTTAACTCCTCTCCTTTCTTCCTCCCTTTGTTCCTTCCACCCTTCACTCACTGCACTGATGCTGGATCCAGAGAGGATAGTTTACGTGATTCTCCTGCTTTAAATGCTTGGCTGCTTTATGTAAAGGCTTTTTTTCTAAGCATGTCAAATATTTTTAGTATATTTTGTTTCTTCTTGTTTTATGCAACTTCAAATTGTTTGTGTTTTCAGTTTGTCCACAGATTTTCTACACACAACATACTGCATATCTGTATATGACAGAAGGGATAGACATGAAAAAAGAGCTGTTCCATGCACAAGCCCCCCACTCCCACCTTTTTATTTCACATGATATTGTTCAATTAAGCTTGAAGTAGGGAAACTCCAATCTAACTTCTTCAGCCTGATATCGATTCCAATACCTCAGCTCGTGTTCTGATACCAGAGCTCTCTTTAAATTTAAAACCTGAATATCTGACTCGCTTTTTTTTTAGCAGTAAAAACTGAAGGAATACATAATGACTTGCTGAAGAACATTCTGTAGAAACTTTTTATGGTGCGGATCAGTCACACTGAGCTGATGCTCAATCCACCCAAAATGTCAGAATTGATGCAGATAACAAAAAGTTAGATTGAAGGTTCATTATTGACGTTATACTGTTCACATTATAGCAAATGTACACCAGCAGGCACCAGCAGTCTGTCTGTGTCAGTCTGTTTGCACTGCAGACAGTAATCAGCTACCTTGAATCTGGCAAAATATGAAAATGATATTAAGATTGCATGATGAATGTTTCTAAATAAATGTATGTTAATGAAATTACCAAAACTTAAATGACATATGCAAACCTATGGTGTGGACTATTCCACCCCAGCTAAACTTTGCCAGGGGCCTTAGAGGTTCCTGCATCTGTGCATTCTGGCCTGATGGAGCTGTGAGGAAACTGAGGAAATGGTGTCAATATTTGCTCTATGTCAATGCCCAGAAAATAAAAGAGGTCAAATATGGACCACATTATGTTAAAATCTGACTTTTTGATTTTTGTGGAATACTGTTTCAGTCAGCAGCCATTCAACAACAACGCTTAGTGTAGATCTGCATTGATTTAGCTGTGAATTAAAGTGAGGCAGCTCCATTAGAGGAAATGAATTCTGAATGACTGAACAGGCCTCAGGGTGGGTTCTCCTCATTTTTACTTCCTTTGCTATCTCTATCTCTCTTTTTCATTGTGTCTTTACCCTGCTCGCCCACCACCATATTCTGTCTGCCTGTCTGTCTGTCTGTCTGTCTGTCTGTCTGTCTGTCTGTCTGTCTGTCTGTCTGTCTGTCTGTCTGTCTGTCTGTCTGTCTGTCTGTCACCCCTGGGCTATACAGAAGTCCCATGCTATTACTTTCTGTTAACCATAAAATGGAGAAAAATCCCATTTGACCAACAGTGACCAGATCAAGACACCTGGAGCTATGTAGCACTGTAACACACACACACACACACACACACACACACACACACACACACACACACACACACACACACACACACACACACACACACACACAGGAAATACTGTTAGTGCTACATGTTCGAATGCACTTCTGCACACATACATTCCTACATACACAAATAGGATTGCCTCTTGGCAAAACCACTTCCAATGAGCCCATCGAACCAAGTCTATTGATTCTCTGCCTTTTCTCTCCCTTGTCCTGGCCTCCATCATCCAGCTGTATTTTTCCTTCTTTTTCTACATCTTTACCAGTCTTTCCCACCCCCCCACCACCTCTGTAATTGATTCTCCTCTCTACATCCTCCTGTCACAGGAAGGGCCTCCTGGTCGAGCTCCTTCGGCCTCGACACGGCCTCTAGATTGAAGATAGAGAGAACACTAATCCACCAGCAGTTTAGCAACTCTGCCCAGCTGGAAAAACCGAGATCTTGACTGATTCCACTGCTGTAGACATTTCTAAATGCTGTCTAATACCCAGTAATATAAATGGACCACACTGACCTGGCTGAGGAACAACACAGAGAAATACTCTGCAAAGATGGAGGCAAACAGTCTACACAGTGTATCTGAAAAGGTGAAGTGGGTGGTAAAATTGTATTGTTTTAGACATCCATCACAGTTTACAGCCCCTCTTCCTGCTTCAACTTTGACTTACTGTCGTTGTACTTTCTCTATGCAATGATAATTGATTCATTTCTAGGCACTATCACTCTCAGTTAGTGCTCCAATTAAATAAATTAACTAAACTAAAACCCCATTTGATTTATTTTTACGCATGTTGCCATTTTTCCAGAAACAAGCAGTCACATGGATAACGTTATCAGAACTGACACAGGTGTTGGTCAAAACTACAAAATAAGGCCTGAGTTGACGTGAAACCAAACTATCTTGAGATTTTTGAGTTTGGATTTGAAGGGCCCTCGATTTCTGTTGCATATTCGAACACATCATTCACTGCATTGTGCAAACTATGCTGCTGACACTCAAAAGACTTTTGAAACAAAGACAGGGAGAATATGTTTTGACTTCCTGCCCTGTCCTTACAGGACTATACCATTGTGTTTGCTAGTTTTACTTGTTTTGCAGCTTCTTGACAAATGAAAGCTAGACAATTTAGACTTTTATGTGACTGTATTCTACCATTCCTGCCATCTTTTATTAATGGAAATAAATGGCTGTCTGGAATGGTGGGGAAATATATTAAAACATCTCAAACTTTGCAGCTGTATTTGAAAAAATCTCATCAAAAATGTTAAGCTATGGTGATTTGTAGTCTAAGAATTACACCAGACACACACTTGTATGGTCTTTGAAGGTCAGAGGAGTGTAACAAAGCATTAAGATTTGACTAATTGACCCTAAAAGAAAAAAAAAAAAGTAACATATTGAACGACTGATGAAACATACTCCCACTTCATACTTTAAACACAGACTTTTCAAGCTTTTCAGCTGAAAGTTCAGGCAATTTAAACCTAACACTGCAGATGTAGTCAGACACAACTTGCAAGACGACCTCTTACACCCAATACTAAGCACTTTGGATCAAAGTGGTATCACCCTGCACACTGAAACAGATACAACCAGGTTCAACATCTCTGATATTCAATACTGTAGACTGATAGGGGAAAGTACAAGAACCTTGATCAGCGTAAAGCAGCATCTAAGAGCTAGAATATCGTAAAACCAAATTAGTCTCCTGCCGAAACCTTTTAATCTCCAAAGGGGAGGTGAGTTATTGAATCACTGGCAGACTGGCAGATTTGATCATAAATGTCTGTTTTTAACAACTTATGCTGCATGATTGATGATCTGGTCGTACCGTCTTGGCTGTCAGATGCAGAACATTAACCGTCAAATTAGAAAATCTGCAGGATCCAGTCAGAAAACAATCAGTTAACACACCTCAGGCAAACAGAGACCTGAGACTGCGGTGCAACAGAATCTGCCTGACTGCTTCAAACACCTCTGACATTCAACCCTTTACACAGACGAGCTAAACCTTTCTTATCGCTCTGGAAATCAGCCGCTGCAGTGAGTGTCATATACACAACATCACTGCCTGAAGATACAGGAACAAAGAGCAGCTGATAGATCGCACTGCCAAATACAACTGTCTTATACCCCTCCAACATCCCGTAGATGAGTGTCTTACTCTGTGCTGCATTAGGGATCAATGCCAACAATACAACACATTCCAAGCAACCTTTCTAATACAGTGATGTTATATCCTGTGTAGACAAACAAAGGGCTGCAACAATAAAATATTATATATGAAGTTTATGCCAGTTTCAGGCTTTTCTGCTGATGGGCAGTCACTGGAGTCAGTACAACGAGCAATGTTCCGATGTGCCAAGAAAAGGCACAGAAGAAGACTGATGGCTTCCAAACTTGAATGGAGACAACACACAAAATTGTTTCTTTGAAAATACCTTAAAAATTGGTTTTGCAAATGTTTTATGTGGGAGAAAATGCATTCAGCATGCTTGGTTTACCCATATTGTACAATGCAGAAGCACTGACTGTTAACATAAACTTCATTGTCCCCTTTAAGGTAACTCATGATACTGCTTGTTAATAAAATGATTACTGCAGCTTTAATCTATCATTAGAACATTTAGAAAATGTGCTGGTTTAAGATTATTAGTGACTATTAGTGGAGAGTAAACAAGATGACAGCTAACAACTGCCTGTCCATGAAAAACTTTAAATCAACAATCCAATCAAGCATAATCACAGTCACATTAATATTTAAACAGGCACAGGAATTACATGGAAAGGAGTTAATTATGTTCTAATTACATGTAACCATCTCCCTGCAGTATGCCTTGCATCCAGAGCGGCTATGTCTCTCTGTGCTCGGCTGGCTGTGACGGCGCTGCTGTCTGCTGCAGAGCAGGGGGAAAGCTTGACAGTGTGTCTTTCCCTCTAACGCAGGCTTGTATTTTGCTAATATTGCATGTACCATTGAGAGTCTGTTGAAGATACTCAGACCGTGCAGCATTTAAGCTGTCATTTCTCTTTCAAACAGTAAATCCTCCAAAGACATGGTGCAGCGCTCGCTGAGAGAATTCCAGTCTGATAGATAAGCGGCTGATCATATCACATCAGTGCGATACATGCATTTCATGCACGGAGTGGCAGAGTTTTATAAAGGTCACCTCGGTCCTTCCAAAGAATACAAACCTTTTTAAGGCTGGTTGGGTTCATCTAGATATTACTCAATTGTTTATGGAAGGTCAGGTGATTTGCAATCAATTGCTGCAGTTCACAGATCACCAGGTTACATGTTAACATGGTCACTGACATGGAAAAGGTGAAAACTCAGTGCCCAGTGGCAGTTCTGCTTTTCCAGGATGGCAATCGAGTCTTCTCCAAAGGTGGTAAGAAAGTTCCTTTGATCCAACATAAAATTGTATGATTTCAAATGATTTCAAACCCACAGGCAACACAGGATTACCAACCCTGATGTCTGAGACCCTCAAAGGCCCCAAGGCCCAAAATTATCTCATGAAAAGAGTGGAATATCAAGGGCAGCTGCTACATTTTTTGTAGTCTTGAGGCCATGTCTTGGAGAGGTGCCATGGGTCAAAATCTACCTTAAGATGCAATATTTCAGTTGATATATATGGTACATTTTCTTAAATAAATTTCTGAGCATATAGCGCTGATTGATTTCTGGGGTTTGGGGGAACTTGGGAGCTTAACAGGGCCCCACAGAGCATTTTTGCCCCCTGGGTCCCCAAGTAGGTTAATCCGGCCCTGTGAACAGGCTGAATTCAAGACAAGTATAAGCATTTAACAGCATAAATAGACTCAAATGCAACCCTGGAAAATGTGCTTCAGAGCAAGACTATCACCACAAAAAGAGACAGATTCTACAATGTCTGTAAGAACAAAAAGCAATAATCTTCCTGCCATCTGTCACAACTGAAACACTTCTGAGCAGAACTGGATCGAACAGATGCTCTAAATGTTTTGAAATGATCGCACATTTCTCTCTTTTACCAATTTTAAGATAACTGAATATGACACCTCTGTGCAGGAAGTGGCAAAACTAAATGAAACAATTGCTCTCTGTCAGGAACACGATCCACGGCGGCTGAAATTAAACACAAACCTCAGAATAAGAAATGACAGCTCAGGATGACGTGAACGTAATTGAAAATGAGTTAAGGGGAACAGCTAAATTGACTGATGGCATAAGAATACGCACACACAGCACACACAGCACACACAAACCAACTAGCAGTGAAAAATAGAGTGCAGCAATCTGCAACAAAATGATCAAAATCATGTGTGTAAAGCCAACGTCACGTACAACATAATGCACAACAGTCAGAAGACGGCAGCACACACACCTACATACACATTGACGTGCGTCCAGAAAAGGCTCTGAAAAATGCCTATTATAAATCAACTCAAAGCAACAGCCCTTATGCTTCAAAGTCATCTCCGAATCGCTTATCCACACATTGAGCCACACTATAGGAATACCAATTTATAGTCCTCTATCATATCATTCAGAGAGAAGGGCCAGGAAGAGGGGAGACAGAGTGAGGGAGGAGGCGAGAGAGGGAGACAGAGAGTGGAGGGGAGGGAGAGCAATGACCACAAAATACCTATTTATACATTTCAATCTTATCTAGGAAGAAAAAAGAGAACACTCCTGCAGAGATACTGACGTCCACACGTACAGTAGATGGATATACAAATGCATTCAGTCAGTCACTCATTCATTCACTCACCTACACACACACACACACACACACACACACACACACACACACACACACACACACACACACACACACACACACACATACACACACACACACACACACACAGAGTCCCAGGGCTGCAAGATAAGAGAGGAGAGTGTTCTGGGGAGAAAGCTTCCTCATTGGTGTGCAAGGCTGCACATGTTCCAACCCTCCCTTATATCCCCTGTGTGTGTATATGTGAGAATGTGTGTGTGTCTGCATGTGCGTATGTGTGAGCACTCTCTTTCCTTCACTGCCACTAAAAAGACACAGAGGACCTATTGTGCCCAAGGAAGGAAAATCACTCCATTTTCAGAAAAGGAGAGGAATGAACAGCTCTCTCTCTCTCCCTTTCTCCCTCTCTCTCTCTCCCCTTCCGTTCATCTCTCCCGACCTCTCTCCTTCCCTCTCTCTCCCCCTCTCACACTCTCTTTCTTCTCCCCTCCCATTCACACAGCAGCTGAAATGGCGAAGCTTGTTAAAAAGGAAGCCCACATGCCAGCATTCACAGCTTTGCTTACCGCAGCATCTCCCCTGCTCTCCGTGTGCCTTTGCACCAGAAACCACGGATGAAAGCAACTCGATACGGCATCTAAAAAAAGTTACGACACTAAGGGGCCACAAGTAAATGCATAAAAGGAAAGAAGTGAAAAAGGAACAGGTAAGGAAAATATCAGGATTTGGAGTAAATGGGGTGTTTCATGCAGCAGTAACAGCAAAACAACATTAAAGGAGAATGTTTTTTTCAGCAGCTCGTTCACTCTGGAACACAATTTTGCTGCAAACAATATTATCCAAAACTCTGCTTACTGAGTGAAACTGAGGTTCCTGCCTGGCAAGACTAGTTTATTGAAACAATCTATCATGGAAGAATTGTGAACCGGTGGGGATTAGCTGATGTCAGTGGCCCAATTCTTGCTTGATGGATGATATGAATGTACGTGTGCAGAGTCTGGGAGAGCAGATGTGATGATGGGGAAAAGCCTTCATTATCAGTGGCTTCAAGATAAAGGATAAATCATCAAAACTTGGCTCTGATTTCTGTAGTTTTGCTTATTGTTCATGCCATTTAAACATTGCTGTGATCTGGGAATGCGGGAACACTGTTAAAAACTAAGAGCAGTTGTAAATAAGTATAACCAATCTCATTAGCAAAAGAAAGCAAAGGGAAATGCAAATTCTTACCCAAACTGCTGTTAACATCACTTCAAGATAACAGACTTCAGCCCACACTAACGCATTTGCTGTAGTTGTGCACATATAAACTGCGTCCCAGTTCCACAAAAAAACACCAATTCTTTGAGTATTTAGTATTTTAAAGTATACACAAACAAGAAGGTATGCAAAAAATGTGTCATAACAAAGGAAGTGCAGGAGATGCTCACAGCTGGCCCAAATTCAAAAGCCCTGTTTGATTCACTAAAACGTGACTCACTGTGCATCCGTGGCAAACCCACAAACCTGCAAATATATCTTGACTCAAGGTTCACTTTCAAGCCAATCCCAGAGCTTTAAAGTGAATTTCAGCATTCAGAAGATGAGGAGACGTGGATCAACCTCCAGAAAAAGCCACAAAGTGGACCTGAAGTTCAGATACTCTCTCCAGTGTGTTGCATTCCTTCAGTGCCACCAAACCATGTAATGATCAACACAAAGACTAGAACTGCAAATGCAACCAGGTTACATGTCAGATGGAGGGAGTGTCCCAATGGCCTCAAGCTTAGACAGACCTGTTCCAGCAGAATAAAAAGTCGGACCTCTCAGTAAATCACAGACCACCACAAAGCATGCCGCTTTGCAAGCTTACTCTCAAAACAGCGTAAACCCCCTCATCTCTTTCAAGCAGGGCCCTCAGTAGGTCCCAGCCGTCAGATTGGAACGAGGCCCTGTTGCCGGCAACATTTCAGCACCTTGGACAGCTACACAATAGCCAGCCGAGATCCAGCGGGGGAAAAACATGAGGACAAAAGACAGAGGAGGAGGTGAAGGAGGGCGGTGGGCCGGAGACATACAAAAGGGAAAAGGGGGAAGAGAAGAATTTGGCCGCTGGGAGGCCATTCACTGAGGATACAAAGGGCTAATGTCAACTGGAGTTGAAGGACAGAAAACAGAATTAGCATTAGAGCGGGTAGCACAGTTCATCCATGTCACACGGTCAGGAAAGAGAGGACGAAATGCACAGGGGATGATAATACACACATATGCACAAACAGCAATTCTTGTCTCCTGTAGGAGTTCAGTGTCAAGACACGCCACACTGTTTCCACTCCACATCACCGGTGTCGTGTTTGAACGGCAGGATGTGGTGGAATGCTGCATCTTGTGAGCAGTGGTTTCTTGTGGAGTCGGTGCTCCATGCAGCAGACTACCTTCCATTTTCAGCACAGGCACATTTTCTTTTACTGCTTATCCACAAGGGGCAATTCACTACTGTTAATTGCTGCACTAATGACAATTCTTCTCTCCTGTAAGATTACAATGCTGAGGAAGCAGCAGTTGTTAAAAATGCCACATTTTTCAATGTACATATCTCTCTTGAGACCAAACACTATTTTTTAGAGAATACAATGACTTTACAAGCACAGCCTCGTCCCTGCTGAGGAAATTATTGACACTCTGCATTAAACATTAGCGCTGTCCATGCACCATCAGATGGATGGAGCAGGGATTTCAGATGGAGGGGTGGGAATTTGGAGAAAACCTTGAAATGCTGTGTCAGGTCGAAGACAGAAAGAAGCTATGGCTATACAGCATGTCCACCGTTAGAGGAGAGAGACAGAGAGAGAGAGAGAGAGACAGACAGACAGAGAGAGAGAGAGAGAGAGAGAGAGAGAGAGAGAGAGAGAGAGAAGGAGGAGCTGCAGGCAAGCTGCTTTCATTTTCTTTGGCTCACCACACAGTCTCAAACACACACACACACACACACACACACACACACACACACACACACACACACACACACACACACACACACACACACACACATTAGAGCAGTCCACAGCACACCGCAGCATCCAAAAATAATTATGCACAGTCTAAACAAAATTTACCTCAAGCTCAGGATCTTGACAAAGTGCTTCAGTGAAAGTTTAATGGCGCAATTTCGCCGCGCTGTATTGCTCCCCTATAGCATACAATATTCTCTATAAGTTGTACATTTCCAAAGACACTTCATATTGAAAGCAAAATAACATGATTCTCTCTGTCAAGAACTCACATATCCTTTCACACCCATTCTCAAGTTCAGTTTTTTTTTTTCCTTTTTTTCTTTTTAAACAGACAAATAAGTCTTCTATTTTACATAAAGATTTGATTCTTTAAAATACAGCACTTTCAAAAAAGGAACATTTCCATTTTGCAGAGAGCATTGTTGATAAAATAGTTGAGTGCAAAGGCACTTTCTGGATTAAGTATAGTAAGATTTTGCCGCTTGTTGGATTTTGGAAAGGATTTCTTTTATGGTTTAACACTCACCATTTATCTGTGTATGCTAAATATGTACAGGAATGTCAATATGTAGCATTTCCTCTTCTACAAAGAATAATTATTCAATACTTTTTTCTGTTTTTCACAGGGAAAATAAAATACAGTTTTATGAAAAGCACAAAGCCATATTTGTACACAGTCCTGCCCATTATATACCTGCCGTCATCAAAGTCTTTTGGAATTTCATTTTTCAAGAAAGCAGAAATAATTTAGAACCTCCAGGAGAAAAAAAAATAGAACTGCATAATAATATACTTCTTATACTCCTTTTATACATTTTGAAAAGAAAAAAAAAGAGAAGAAAAGGAAGAGAGAAAAAAGATCATAAAAGGCTTCGGTTCGCTTCCAGTCAATCATGTAGGATTGAACACAGATAGATAAGATAGATATATAGAGAGGGCTATTATTACAGTAACTGCGTGATTATTATGAATGCTGCACAGAACCTGGGGGGGGGGCATTGTCGCTATCTTACAGTTGGCTCATCGCAGTCTGTTTCTCCAGAACCTCCAGGTAGTCTGGTTCTGTTTTTAGCTTCCCAGGGAGCAGAAGTGGGTGCTCATTGTTTTTGGAAGGGTGTTCGGCCCCGTAGTATTTCCTGGGGGTCCCGTACAGCACAGTTTTGTTCAACCTGTCCTGGTTGGTGACATGCCGCCGGGCTGTAGCAGCCTCATAAGGGGGCACGATACAAGGTCTCTTAGGTAAAGTGCAAAAGTTGTAATGGAAAGGGGGGACACCTGCAGCTGTGGGAAGCTCTTTGTTGGGCCTCTCCCCTAAGTTTTGATACAACATCTCAGGAGGCTCTGGGGTGGTCAATCCGCATGATATTGGAGATTTATCCATAAAATCCATTGTGCTGATGGTGTAGGCCCCTGGGCTGCGGGTGAGGACATCATCCTTCTTTGCATCCAGGGGCCCAAAGCTGAGCTCCTTCAGGTTGCGGTAATACGCCACCTGTTCGCCATCCTTCTGCATGTAGATAGGGTTTTGGCACATGGAGCCCACAGGTGGGGGGATGTAGTTATAAACGTGACTTTCAGATGTTTTGTCTTGGGTGGGTTCGGGAGTGTAGGAACCATATTGCACTTGAAAAGAGTTGAGATCTAAGTTGTTGGCGCCCGTGGGGACGTGTTCCACTCCTTTGCGCCGCTTCAGAACAAAAACAAAGAGGCCTGCACCAAAGCAGACTGAGAGGATGAAAACAACAAGAAGGCCAAGAATCAGGACTGAAAGTGGGACCTCAGGGTGTAACTCAGGAGTGTGGATTCGAGATTCAGTGGGGCTAACTGAGCTGAAAGAAGAAGATGAGGAGGGGGTGATAGCCTCAGTGCTGGGGCTCATTAATGTAGGGGCTTTTGTAGGGGGGGCATTCTGTGGGGGAGGCACCTCGCTGGGCTCAGGACAGATGGCCTCGTTGCGAAGCGAGCGCAGAAGGCGACCTGCGTGTTTAGATGGCGAATCACACGTGATTTCGTTGACGACTACACTGGTACTGGACAGCTCCATCCAATTCTTGAGTGCCACAATGTCACAGGTGCAGTCCCAGGGGTTCTCCTGGAGGTCAATCTGGATAAATGCTGAGAGCTGGTCGAGGACCCCTCGAACCGGAAGGTAGGAGAAATGATTATTCCGCAGGTTGAGTCTTGTCAGCATTGTGCCACCAAAAACATTGTCAGGCAGCGATCTTAGCAGGTTGTTGTTGAGGAAAAGCAGCTGTAGGTTATGTAAAGCGTTAAATGTTTGTGGTAAAATGTCTTTGATGATGTTATATTCCAAATACAGATACTGGAGTGACTGAAGGCCAACGAAGAGAGACTGAGAAAGCGATTCAATGTAATTTCCATTCAGGTAGAGCCGTCTGAGGTTTGTTAGATTCTCAAATGCACCTTCCTGAATCACTGCGATCCTGTTGTTTCCTAAATGAAGCAGCTCCAGTGAGCTGTACTCTGTGAGATCAGTTCTGTAAATCACTTGTAAGTAGTTACCGGTCAGGTGGAGTTTCTTTGGGTAGGAGGGCTTGGGGTTCAGCTCACTGATGTTATGCAATTTCCGTTCTTGGCAATTGATGTTCAATCCACTGTCAGGGTTTTGTGATGTGCACACACACACACTGGGACACAACATGGGCACAGGGGAGCGCGTCTGGTAAACCATTATGGGCCCAAAGACATGCTTGTCCTTTGAGATGCGAGGGGTGGGCCTGTAGCGCATTTTTGGTGGACGAGAAGCTTTTGGGGCACGGGTGGGGGTGATCACACCAGGGTGGTAGGTCGGGGGCAGGACCCCTTGAAAGTGAGAGTCAGAGGGGTGGTGAACACGCTCACCAGCATTCCTGCGTGGGCACAGATCCTGCTTTATGAGCTGAGTGATGTCTTTACCGTGCAGCCTGAACGGCGTCTCACACACTATGTCCCCCACAAAGACGGAAATAGTGTCCAACCAGGATTTGAGGGGAATCAGGTCACAGGTGCAATTCCAGGGGTTCTCCTCCAGCTGGATTTCCATGATGCCGCCTATGTGCTCTAAAACCCCAGCAAATGGTAGCATTTTGAGCCGGTTGCCACGTAAATCCAAGTGGGTGAGGAGCACAAAGCGGAAAATATTGGGAGGTAAAGACAACAGCAGGTTGTCATTCAGGATCAACACTTTGAGCTTATTCAGCTTACTGAAAGCGCCTGGCTCTACAGCGCTGATATAATTATAGTCTGCCTGTAAATACTCCAAACTCTCCAGCCCTGCAAAGGTGTCCTCCTTAATCACCTCCAGGTTGTTGTTGTTCAAGTGGAGCCGCTTCAGGAAGCGCAGCCCGTTAAAAGCGCCGGTTCGGATCTCCTGCAAGCCATTATTCCCAAGATGAAGTGAAGTGACATTGCCATAATTGACAAACTCATTGGCGCTGAGCCGTGACAGGAAGTTTCCGTTTAGAAAAAGCTGAGAGATTTTATTTGGAGGCGCCAGGAACTGACTGACGGTGGTAAATCCTTTATTCTCACAGTTGATGTTCAGTATGTTCTCCCGCTCCTCGCAGGTGCAGCGGGTCTTGCAGATTTCTTTGGAGGCTGAAGTTTTGCGGCTCTCCGTTTCGGACGGTGACAGGCTGGTGACCGTGAGGACGCTCAGAAAGAGGACGCCGCTCAGCATTTTTACAGCCACAACTGGTCGCTGAAAAATAGATCCAGCATTTAACTTTGCAGCGTGAGCCTTAAATGGAAAGGGGGAAAAAATCTGGGGGTGAGTTCTCACAGAAAAAAAAAAAAAAAGGTAGAAGAGCTCACACACACACAAACACACACTCACACACACACAACAGGCGGGCTGAAAATAGGCGCACCACCGTTATTTGGTGTTAAAATGGGACCGTGATGTACGGGAGATGCGCAAATCTCTCCATTGACCTTCACTTTGAATCCCCAAAAAATCCAAAGTCCCTCTCAAAAAATCAATCCTGAAAAAGAAAAATAGCGCAACCATCACAAATCAACGGGATCCTGTGTGGTGGATGGACTTGGCACATTGTCAGAAGCAGAGGGGAAGCGGAGGGAGAAAAAGCCGCTTACTGCAACCCTTTTCCTTCTAGAGAGCGCCGATTTATTCAGTGGCTTCACGCAGATCACCAGCAGCTGCGGCCAAATAATTAGAGAGAGACACGGGCTGCGAAACGATGTGTCTCTTCTCCTTCACACAGAAAAAGCACTTCATTTTAGTCCAGGCAAAATAAAAACACTTTTTAGAGATCCAGAAATAATGCGCAAAGACGCACCATGACGCGCGGCCGGCTTTCCTTATCGACTTCTCCAAAAGAAAGGAGGCAGGTAAAAGTGACCATGGGGAGAGAAAAGAAGAGGAAAAAGCTGCGCGCGTGACAGAAAGAGAGCGAGGAGAGATATGAATTCTCGGAGCTGAGGCATAACTACAGCCTGTGCCGTCGGTCCTCCTCCGCTTCGCACACTGAGAGCTGCACTGAGCGTCTGCTGCTGCTGCCTGACTGCGTTTGTGCGTCTGTGTGTGTGTGAGTGACTGAGAGAGAGAGAGAGAGAGAGAGAGAGAGGGGGAGAGAGAGAGAGAGAGAGAGAGAGAGAGAGAGAGAGAGAGAGAGAGAGAGAGAGGGAAGGGGCCGTTACGTCACCAACACAGTCAACACACACATACACACACACGCACAGAGTAAGAGAGGAAGTCTTGAAAGTAAGAGACCACTATCCTGCAAAATTTGTTTTAGCTCTTTCTCATTTCGAAACCGTTTTATCTTGGACAGAGTGATCAATTTGTCCACATAATAATCTGAATTTCACTTTCTTTGATATCAAATCTGAGGCATTTTTTGGGAAAAGTACATTATTATTATTATTACTGATGTTATTGTTACACACAGCGCAGCAGCATTCCGTCCGGATTTACAATTGGGAAACCTGTGGAACAAATCAAAAATCAAACTGGAAACTGGAAGCAGTTACATCATGTTCCTCGGATTTTTCACATTTATAAAAATGTTTGAAGTGCATTCCCTAGTTCTCATAAACGATTAATAACTTCACTAGAAACCTTGATGCCAAACAGGAACCCAGATTGCATAAAAGCCTTCAGATAAGCAACTGGAGCAAATGATGTGATTAATCTATATACCTGCGAAGCAGGGATGTGACATTATCATGCAAATGTAATCCTACAAAAACGGAGCTACATAAATCATACTGCTGCCATCCTTTTAGGGGAAGCTTGTTTATTTATTTATTTAATTCGATTTTATTTTTACCCATATGGCCACTAGGAGGCAGGAAAGGCCTCTTTTTTCGACTCTCTCTGGCTCTGTCATTATGTGCTTATTTTCTTGTCTTTAGTCTTCAGTCTTTATCTTTCACTCTCACACAGGTTTGTATTTCCAAGACTAATTTAGCAGTTTCCTCATATTCCTGAGCCAGATAGGACAGTGATAGATAGAATAGTATGTACAGGAAAGAGTAGAGCACACAATAATAAATGAAATGCATAACAATAACAATGTAATAATGATTAATGATAACAATTAATAATGTTAACATAACAAACAAAATAACAAAGTTAACATATGTGCATTAGTGCCTTAATGTATATCTAAATGTATAATATAAATGTATTGAGATATAAAATATTAAAGTAAAGTAAATAGATAATAATAATAATAATAATAATAATAATAATAATAATAATAATAATAATAATAATAATAATACAAGCATTTTTTATTTTTTATTTTAGTAAATAAACATGACAACTGTTGACAAATCTTACAGATCTTACAGATCTTTTGTCTGTTTTACTGAAAAAGTCCCAGTCAGTCATGACAGTGATCCAACATGCACAGTACCAGGACTCTTAAACTTAAATTTATTCCATTACTTAAACATGTGATTTTCCAACTGTGACATGTCAGAATGTCTTCCGTGACAACAGAACTTCAGTCTCGGGGCAGGGAGTGAGGCAGAGTGTGTGGCACTTGAGGTGTGGAGAAAGAAAGTGACATGGGACCTGTGCAGGACTCTGTCAGGAGCCTGCAGGCAGTGTCCAGGGCAGCTGCAGTGGCCTTACTGCAGCCTGACTGAAGCATGACAACAGGCTGTGACAGCAGGCCAGACGAGAAGACGCAAAGGTGGCAATGATTTTCTCCATGTCAGGGTCTGACAGGACCGGTCCAGCTCTGGTGATATTCTCTGAATACTGTAGCAGCAACATGATGCTTCACTAAAGCCTTGGGTTATTATTTAAAGATTCAAATAACTACTCTGTAACATATTCTTGAGTTTATCCCCACTGAGGCCCACATTAAATATATCATCCAAATTATATCAATGATGGTAATGATGATAAAGAATGATGCGCGTAATGATGAAAGCGACATTCGGCTTTTTATTTGTTTATTTTTCTTTATTGAGAATGATGGCCACCTTGGATTTCAGCGGTGATTGATGGGGAGAAGGAGCGCTGAAGGGAAAAGCCTGCAGGTTTCCACATGAGACCAGGTGGGTATATACTGTCAGAGCAATGCTCCACAGCACATTTGTCAAGTCAATCACAAGCCACTGAGGATGGCTGTACCTGAAGCGTGTGTGTGTGTGTGTGTGTGTGTGTGTGTGTGTGTGTGTGTGTGTGTGTGTGTGTGTGTGTGTGTGTGTGTGTGTGTGTGTGTGTGTGTGTGTGTGTTGAGATGAAAGTAAGAGATGAATCAGAGGAAAGTGGACAACCTATATCAGCATTTTTAAGCTGATATAACTCATTTTATCAATATAGAAAGATAAACACTGATAGTGTTGAAGCCTGGTCACACCAGCATTTAACATTATTTCTTAATTTCAGAGGATCCATTCAGAGGGTGAAGTGAGTCCACACCATCTATGAAAATGAATCCTTACTGTTGACAGCAAGAGTACACGGTCATGACAATGTTGACCTTAGCAAAAAGCAGCAGAGCCCAAAACAAAGGAAGCTCTTCTGCCAGACGGTTTATGTGAGTGAATGGAGCTGAATGCAATGACATTTGGGTCCATGGCATGCAGCAGTCTTCCCCCTCTGACAAGGGCCAGAATAACCTGTTAGGTGGCATCAGGGCAGAAAGTGGGCTGCAGGCCCTCATTGAGCCCCCTGTGTTCCCCAGCTTACTTTATTATATTGTGGCACATGAGGTAAGGATAATATCACCTGTAATATTCTAGGTTTATAGGACAGTGTTTTAAGGTCAGATAAAAATGTAGAAGGCACCTTAAGGTCTTTTCCATTTAACTTGATGTAAATCAGTCAAGCTGACTGATAACAGTAAATGCATTACAACACATTAGTAGAAAATAATAAAAACGAATAGGTGTGTTGATTCTGATGTCTGCTTGATTCTTATCAAGTCGAGTAGGGGGTGGGAGTGTTGTGTCGCAACACAAACATCTGTGGAGAGAGGAAAACAGAACTTGACTGACCACAACTTGCACGCGAGGCCCAGGTGTGTCCACTGGCGTTGACTGCAGTGCCCTCAGGTCCAGCTCCCAACAAAAGAAGAAAAAAAGAAAGGCCTTAGGAATCATTGTGAAAAGCCACCTTAACCAGGCCTCCTCTTCAGCGTTGGTCCTACCACAGACCTCAGACTGGATGCTGCAAATGCTGTTTTCTCAACCAGGGAGGCAGTCATAGTTTAAAGCCTGCTAAGTCCAAGAAAGCTCCTTGGTTCTGTTGTCTCACACGAGAATGGCTCAGCCACAAGCATGGTCAGGGAGGTTGAAAGTGAAGAGGAGATGCCACAAAACCTCCTGTGATTGAACACGTTGGTTGGGGTCCATGCAGCTGCCACATCCTCTTCGGTGTGCATAAACAGATGCTGTTCACTTGGTTGTGGCCAGTTTTGGAAACATCGTTAGCTGCAGTGCACAGTCTCATGGGCGAACTCTTCAGGGCTCTTGAGCCTCCAGAGCTCTTCCTCTGTTTGTTGTCAGTGGCTCCCAGTAACGATTCAGTGCATGGCCAGACCCTGATATTCCACAATAAATGTCAACATGTCTTCTCATCAGGACACCGTGGGTGTATGGGTGGCCAGCTCTGTAGCTACACATCCCGCAGATCACATATTGAGGGTCTCTATGAAGAGCATCAGCAGCATGATCTCAGGAGTAGCTAGCAAGAACTTTGTGGGCTTCATGGCGGCTCACCATTGACCCTGTGTAGGTAGAACACTTAGTAGTTAGTGGTCCCTGGTTTGTCTTGGGCATGCTGCCTAGAATGAAAGCATGGTTTTAAATAAAGTGAAACTGATTTCATTTTTCATTCAGGTTTTTAGAGTAGTGATGTAATTGACTTTTTGTCATGTTGGTAACTGTTTGCCTGAAACTGTTTGTTTGAAAGATCACCTACAGGTCAACCTTTTCTATCATTTAACACTCCATCCCTGTATAATTATCATTCTTTTAGTGTGTAGGAGTGTATTGGGGAGGGGTACAGAGAGGGGTGCAGGGTCAACCTGAGGTAATCAAGAAGTGGATAACATGAGAATTGGGAGTTGGTTTATCTGCTGCAGAAAGACAGAGATAGAAAGAAAGAGAATTCTTAAAAAGAGAGACTGAAGGATTGTTGTATTCATGGTTCCGACATAGGTTTGTCAGTGTAGTCGCCATGGTCGGGTTTGCTGTGTGACTGCTGCAAAGGATAAGGCTTCTTAAATGTCTCAAAAAAATTATATATCAAAAGGAGAAAACTGCATAGCATATACCTTAGAGACAATAACTGCCTATGACTAAATAATTAATGTTATGACAAAAAACACAAAATTACCGTAAATGTAAAATAGTAAGTTATCCCACCATCACCTCCTATTCACATTATGAATAGTGATTCACATCGCGAACAACAAAAGCTGTCTGCTGGCAGGTATGCAAACATGTCATGTCAGTGTAGATCTGACAACTGTCATTTACACAACACTAAACGCACAACAAGGACACATGCAAACGGATTTGATGGAAAGCATGTGAGACTGTGTGTGTGTGTGTGTGTGTGTGTGTGTGTGTGTGTGTGTGTGTGTGCACCTGCACTTGCATGGGTGTACTCCCTTTCAAGACAAACTGTTAACTCAAAATGTAATGACTCAACTCAGACTGACAGAAAAAGAAGAAAAATGTCGACTCCCTCAGCATCAGTTCTTTAGACTTGTGACTTTAGACTGCTTCTTTATTTACCCCAATTTGGGAAATTGTTTTGTTGCAGTAGCAAACATACAGACAACACAAAATGTATACAAAAATTGTTTAAACAGTAACAAAAAGATGCAAAAAATATAGACAGGAAAAATACAATACAACTAAGAATATAAACAGATATTTACATCATAAAATGTGTGCAGTTTCGGTTGATAAATAAATGTAAACAATAAGCAGATAATATGCAATATTGCAGTAGTGCAGATAATATGTAAAATATTGGGGTTTGTGAGGTTGGTGGATTAACTGTTTAAATTGCTATTGTACAGTGTGATGGCTCGTGGGAGGAATGATTTCCTGAAGCGGTCCTTGTGAAGCAGTCTATTGGAGAAGGAGCTCTGCTGTCTGTCCACGAGGTGGTGAAGAGGATGTTCAGGGTTATCCATGATGGATGACAGTCTGTTCAGTGTCCTCCTCTCCACCACCTCCTCAAAAGTGTCCAGTTTGCAGCCAATAATGGAGCTGGCCTTCCTGATCAGTTTGTTCAGTCTGTTGGAGTCGTCGGCTCCGATGCTGCTCCCCCAGCACACCGCAGCAAAGAAGAGTGCACTGACAACAACAGACTGGTAGAAGCTCTCCAACATCATGCTGCACACGTTGAATGATCTGAGCCTCCTCAGGAAATAGAGTCTGCTCATCCCCTTCTTATACACAGCACTGATGTTAGTTTTCCAGTTCAGTCTGTTGTCAAGGTGCACTCCGAGGTATTTGTAATCCTCAACCACTGTGACATTCTCCCCCAGAATGCACAGTGGTTGTATGGTCATCCTGTTCCTTCTGAAATCAATAACCATCTCCTTGGTCTTGGCCACGTTAAGCAGCAGGTGATTTCTACTAGACCATTCCACAAAATCATCCACCATGGCTCTTTATTCCTCCTCTTGTCCATCCTTTATGCACCCCACCACCACTGAGTCGTCTGAAAGCTTCTGTAGGTGGCACGATGAGGAGTTGTACTGAAAGTCTGAGGTGTACAAGGTGAAGAGAAAAGGAGACAAAACAGTCCCCTGTGGTGCTCCTGTACTACCTTCCACAGTCTCAGAGAGAACGTTGACCAGTCAGACAAACTGTGGTCTGTCTGTCAGGTAGTCAGTAATCCAGGAGACTGTGGGCACGTCGACTCCCATCAGTTGCAGCTTCTCACCCAGGAGCAGCGGCTGGATGGTATTAAATGCACTTTAGAAATCAAAGAAGGTGATCCTCATAGTGCTGCCGCTACAATCCAGGTGAGCGTGAGCACACTGTAGCAGGTGTATGATGGCGTCGTCCACACCCAGATGGGGTTGGTAGGCAAACTGTAGAGGGTTCAGCGATGATTTCACCTGCAGTTGGAGGTGGTCCAGGACCAGTCTCTCCAGCACCTTCATCATGGGCAATGTAAGGGCAACAGGTCTGCAGTCGTCTGGGTCAGATGGAGATTTCTTTGGAACAGGAACCACTCAGGACGTCTTCCACAGCACTGGGACTCTCTGCAGGCTCAGACTCAGGTCGAAGAGGTGACCCAGGATCACTGACAGCTGGCTGGCACAAGTCCTCAGGACTCTGGAACTAATACCGTCAGCGCCAGCAGCTTTGCCCAGGTGCAGCATCTCCAGCTGTCTTCTTACCTGGCTAAGGGGATGGTGCTAGTGGTAGGGGTGCTGTGGGGGATAGTGGGGGATGTGGGAGTTGAGTCCAAGGGAGGGATCACCAGGGTTGTTGTTCACTGATTCTTAGCAGTGAACAATAACACACACATTACAGAGCTGAGCTTCTGGGAGGCTCTTTGATTCAGAAAACAGCGACACTATCACCTGGCTACTGAGAAATATAGTCACGCCACGACTTTTAGCGCCACTACTGCCCAACACTGCTTTAACTGCTATACTATGTGAAAACTGCTTACACCTGGATGCCTAGGCTCATCGCACTCCTGCATGCTCCTTCCCAGCAAAAGTTAAGTTCTAGTAGAAACCACCCACTTACAAACCAGATTTGGTTTGTTGAACATTTTTCACCGACTCACTTCAGTACACACAAAAGTTTAATCATCAGTACGGTGCATGCAGCTTTGTATGGAATTTCACCTTGAGCGTGCTGTACAATGCAAATGCTTTTACTTCAAACTCCCACTCACCTTCTGGCTCGCCTATTGATAAATCCAGTAATAGTCTGTTTAAGCTGGAGTTTCTGCTGGGCTCCCACTTTACAAGGGAGCTAATATGTTGTAATGAGACTGAGCGCCGGGGCAACAGAATCAAATTTTGGTTTTGGTCCCTGGCTGAACTTCATTTGGATCCCAGGCTAAAACAGTTTAAGTGGCTCTGTGTTGAGTGATACTTCAGCTGGATAGAACCATCAGAGATAAGAAAGCTCATTCCATTTTTTTCAACACTAGTCTTTGTAGCCTTTATACATACACAAGTAAAACGAAAACATAACATTACAGTGCTGCTTGCTTAAAATATGTATACAATCATTTACATCACTCTAATAGCATTATAGAGTGCTGATGTTTTCATTTCTAAACCTACATTTTTCCCCATTTTCTGTTAAATTCATCTTTCATTGTTAGAGAATAAGTCATTTTCCCCACCACAATCATTCCTTTTAATCCTTTAACACTGTACTTACAAAGAAGCAAATCAGACAGACTTGCTTTCAAATTGCACTTGATGTGATATTAAGCTAAATGTATTATTGTCACAGAATGTTTCAGATGAAATGCATCTTGGCATACACACAAAACCACAAAGGCTCAAAGGCTCTTTCTCATTCTCCACTCTTTCCATTTTTTTTGCACAATTGTACATTAACATGCTTGGTGTGGCAGAGCAAACAGTGTGTGTGATTTGAAGGCAGATGAGCACAGAGTTAATACAACAAAATAACGCAGACATAAAGATGCAATGTCTGAATCAGGAGAGAGACAATCAGAGGAGAGACAGATACAGTGAAAAGGAACAGATTGAAGCAAATGGGATGATGTAAAGAGATGTGCTGGTGGTGGTGGTGCTGTTTCATGAGAACATTTCGAATCACAATTACAGTAAAAACTGAAATTATATGTGAAAAATCTGACTGACTTGACTGTTTAGAAAAAAAAAAGAGTAGTTGTGTGACTGAGCTTCATTGCACTTTGGCTCCTTCGTTGTTATTTTTTGTTGCAATGAGAGCCCCTATGAACTTTTTCCTGGGGTTCATGCACAGTAGATGAGATGAGAGTCAGTCAGAATAAGTTTGAAACAGGACTGAAACATATGATGACTGACATATGACCCAAATAGAGGGGAAGTTAAATGCTGACATTACATCATTTGAAATAATATATATTTCTCTTTCATTGTGGATCAGAAATGTAGTCATTGTATTGTGGTAACAGGTTCCAGTCAGAGGCAGCTCTGTACAGAACAATTTCTTTCAAATCATTTGTGTCAGGTCATGTAAGACTGTTGGTGAGAGAACTCACAGTGGGATTTCTGTGGCCATACAGCTGAAATGTGAAGCTCAGGGAGACAATTTCCCATCACCCTCCCTCACAGGGGACATAATTATTAAAGGAGCATCTAATGATTTTTGTAAGGGTTTGCCCCAAGGGATCTTACATCAGAATCAACCAATATGTCAGTGGTCTAAGACCATACTGATGCTTATGAGCCAAAAGATCCATGCCATTATGAATTCACTTCACGAGACGAGCTGAGAATGATTAATTTTGTTAGTCAGCCTTCCTGTGGTTAAATGAAAGCAAATCCCTGTGGCCAGGTTCGAAAATCTGGTGGGAAGCCTCCGCAGAGGTGTGGAGTCAATTATAGCAGCAGATTAATGCCCACAGTGTTGGAATGTCCAGTTATCATCCTGTCAAATATATTTCTTCTTTGCTTTTTAGTTGTATTTTATTCATGGGTTCTTGGACAGATATTCTACCAAGGACAAATGAGTTCCACCAGAGAGGTCAGAGAACGATATTCCAAAAATTGTGCTAGGTTTGTAACCAGAGGTGTGAGGTGTTGTTGGCAACAAACTACCTTTTTTGGATCACACGACTCCCCTGTTAGTTTGTTTGTCTTCACATTGTGCTATTAAACAACTTTCTCTTTCTGATGTGCTCAGATAAATATTTATGATCAGTGGTTCTACTTCTTCTATCTACTGATACTAGTGCTGCCAAAAATATTGCGTTATTAACGTGTTAATGCAAGTCAATTTTAACAGCGTCATTTTTTTTTATTGCGCGATTAACGCTCTTTGTGACGTACTGATGTTATGGTCTGTTTTTATTATGTGTTTTCTGGTTGTTATGTAATTGTTTTGTAATGCCTCTCTCTCTCCTTGCCTGCAGTGGAGGTGTGGCCTGGCGGTGCTGCTAGTCTCCGACGCACGTGAGGCAGATCTCCACTGATTTCCTGACACTCTTAAGCAGCGTGGCAGCATGCTGCCAGACTGTCAAAGCAGTTTTGCCGAGACTCTCCAGCCATTTATCTCTTGTTACTGTGCCATAGTCTTCTTGCTCTTCGTAGCCTTGTTCGCTTTAGTATCTGTCTAGTCCTGGTTATCAGAGTTTTTGGTTTGGTTCTTGTCATAGTCCTGTGCATGTTTTGTCTTCCTACCCGCTCGCCATGGTGTAGTAATCTTTTGTTTTATTGGGCTGATTTTGCGTTCTTGTTTAGTGGTATTTAATAAACGTTACAAAAACTACAGGATCCGGTTGTAAACCGGAAACAAAACAATAGGCACACCCCACACACGTGTTTGGTCTTGCCTGCTCGCTAGCTGTAAAAAAGTAGGCTGTTTGTGTGGATATCAAGCACAAAATGCCGAAATGGATGCGAACAAGATTCTGAATGGAAAGTTTAGTTTCAAAAAGTTGCCAGATGGGTCGACTGACAAGACCAAAGTTATCTGTGTGTATTGTCGATGTGAACTGAATTATCACCGCAGCACATCCAGTCTGAAATATCACTTGATGGCCAAACACACGGCGAATGTGAATTCTCCACCGCCTCCTTGTCAAAACCAAACGACATGGATGGCTTTCAACAGACATACCGTATGGATGCTATTATGTTCAAAGGAAACTTAAGAGAGGAAAGTTTCAGCCATGGTTTAACTGCACTATAGGCTGAGTCCTAGTTTACAATGATGTGCACTTTGTAACTTTATCTTGTATCACCCTGTTTTGATCAGGGTTGTTGAAGGGGCTTTTTTGTAACCAAGTATTTCTTTTTTTGTCATCTGTTTATTGACAGTGTTAAATTGTGTGAGATATGATCCATTCAAATGTGAAGTGAGAATGTTAGTGTGAAATATAACACTACACGTTTTCAATTAAAAAACATTTGTACAAAGCAAGCCTATCCACTTTTCCATGTAGATAACAGTATTAAAATGATAATTAATGGGACATTTAGAATAGATGAAAATGTGCCATTAATTTGCGATTAATCGCAAGTTAACTATGACATTCATGAGATTAATCGCGATTAAATATTTTAATTGATTGACAGCACTAACTGATACTGAAGGGAAGTGGACACAACAGCATTTTATGGGTGGAAAGACCATGATTGAGAAGTCAGGGTGAGTCACTGTGACAGCGACGGCAGTGAGCTTGAGGAGAGTCAGGAAGAGTGGATCCCTGAAACAGGTTTGAATGACAGCTAGGAGGTCAGAGGTCATTCAGTAGAATAATGTGTGTTTGTGTGTGTGTTTGTTTGTATGCGTGTCAGTGGATGAAGCAGGGTATATGACACATTCACTGATGTCCACCTCTGTTTCACACCCACCAGCAACTTCCTGCTTCCTGAGGTTCCACATTGAATGAGAAATCACAGTGCGCTGTGTCAAACAGAAACACTGATTCAAACAATAAGCCACACACACACACACACACACACACACACACACACACACACACACACACACACACACTTGCATTCATTTCCTGGAGACCTTATCCTCATCCTAACCTTGACATAACCCTGACCTTCAGCACTGAGCCCCAAATCAGGTTTTCCCAATTAGAAACACCTTTTTTGTCTATCCTCAATTAATTGGTCTTCTATATTCAATAGAACCAGATGTTGGTTTGTTGCCCAGATGCAAATTATATCATGGACATTCTATCTGGGAAAAAATAGGTTGTTTTTATTTCTCCTAAAAATAACAATTTATGCCATAGAGGGTTTGGGAAGATGAGAAGATTTCCTTAAGAATCAGTTTGCTTATTAACCTTCATCGCTGGTAGAAGGAAGGAGATCTAATTTGTGATAGTTCATGGGGTGACTTACTGTAGGCTGAGTGTTCTGAATATACTTTAATAAGGTGATTCATTTTCTTGGCGGCTGGTTCATATTAAACTTTTCGACCATGTTTCTCTGAAATGCCTTTAAAGAAAGTGAACGGGAGAACAGAAACCAAGGCTATATATTTCACTTTTGTTTGACTCAGTAAGATAATGTTTACCTCCAGAGCATCATTGCCTGCAAGGAAGGACTTCAAGAAGGACTTCTTTGGGAAATACATAGGGAGACATTCAGTCCTGTGTCTATTAGATCAATGCCATATTTATGTACACAGGAAGCCTTAATCCTCACCCTGACCAAACTAAAAATCTAATCCTCAGTCAGTCATTGTAGATGGGTGGCTGCACTTGCTGGCTTTTCACTCTCAGTTTATCAGTCGGCATGAACATGCAGGCGAGTGTTGATGCATCACAGAGTCTCCATCACCCACCCCCACCAAACACAAGGCCAAATGTATGATTTTCTCCTGTCATGTCACATCAAGCTGAAGAGGTTTACAGATGGAGTTTGTGATTATGGTTGGTAAGTGAGGCATGGCCAGTAATAAATTACCATTATTCTTGTGTGGTTTCACATGTTATCTTGCAAGGGGAAGATGCAAGATAGATGAAGAGCCCGTAAAGTGGATACAATGTGAACACCTGCACATGCAGACCTATTTGTGGAGGTTTTATATTGTGAGATGGCATCTGCATGAGGACATGTTCCTTCCACATCTGCATCTATTTTATTGTCTTTGACAGTTTGAAAGTTCAAGTCCCTGCTGTGCAACAGCCAAAGAACTTCAACAATCATCTTAACCAAAGCCTCTTACTAATGTCCAACTCCGAAGTGCAAACATAGTTTTCTAGTTCCGCATTCAGAACAGTCCCACTTGTCCTGTTCAGGACTTACTTGCTAACAGCCACCTCAACAGACAACAAAAAGTTCCTCAAACTAATTAATAAAATGTTTTGTTTGTCATTGTCTTACAAAATGATCAATATGAGTATGTTTGTGTCTCCTGTCCCTGTCATCTGGACATTGCCCTACAAATGAAGATATTAGTAATGTGATTTAAATTTTCTAAGATAATCCATGACTATAGTTGAGGTTTTGTTAGATTTAGGCATAGAAACTTAAGGCAAAATGGAATGGAATGGGGCAATCAGCAAACCTGATTCATCTCCACAAATCTTTCACATTTTCTTGACTCGTCTTGACAGTGGCCTTCGAGGAGACAGACAGGCGGAGAGCACAAAACAAAGGAAGCTGCAATCTTTCTTGGCTGTACCATCCACTTTCAAAAGAGCACTGATTTAGCATTGAACTGCTGTAACAATGTTGGAATCATAATGAACAGATTAAAAATTAAAAAAAAGAAAAGATATCTAGAGATATCGTCATTTTTATTGGACAGATTTGTCTTCTTCAAAACCTAGCACTGATATCACCCACAATGCAAATGTAGCTAATGTAATTAAGTTACAGGAAACTGAAAGTCTTACATATTTAACCCTAACCCTCACGTATGTAACAGTGACTTATTGTTACCCAAAAACGATCTTTTCCTAAACCTAACCAAAGCGTGACTGTTTCCTAACACCACATCTTAACCACGTAACGATGAAGGTCTGGTACACCAATGTCTGGTATGCCTCTCGCTCATACTCTCCGACAATGTCATTTTAGGAATGGCCATATGTGTCATTTGGGAGTCATTGGCGATCGACCTATTAAACTGTTGAGGTATTATGCTGTGTTGAAAGTTCCCCAGCTTGCTTGCAGTTATGAAACAGGTGTCAATGGTGCAAATACAACTCTGGGAACTTCCCACTTGTTTGTAATGTTAAATACACTCTCAGCGAAAATGTTGCTTAAGAGACTTTCAGTCAGTGATTTTAATCCTAACCCTAACCCAAGCCACTGGGGATCCACTTCACTCTGAGAAATCACCTTTGCTCGGACAGCTGGGTGAATTTCCCATTAAGAGGTGTCAGGAGTCAAAAGTGCGAAGATGGTTTCTGTGCATGGTTCCTGGTTAATATTAGCAACATCAGTGTACTATCTAACTCAGATGACGACGAAAAATAAAAAGTCTTAGATCTTGTTTTGCTGAAATTGCTGTCTGACTCAGACTACACATAACCTGACAGGAATAGAGTGTAAGTGGAGAAGATAAGTAAAACTGTTAATAGAATTAAATGAACGCTGCAGCATAACAACACGTACTGTACTTGTCACAAACATATGCTAATTCAGTTGAAGTAATCTTGTTATGTATTTACACCCTTTGCCAAATACAGATATATTTTGATTAACTGCTAGATATGGCTCGACAGTACAAAATAAGGTGGCAAAAACACTTTAAAGGGATTTACAGGTTCAGTAAATCACATTCTTAACCCTTTAAGGCATAGCTCTAATCTTTGCATTGCATTCTGAACAAAAAGGTGTCAGATTTTTATGCTTTTAATAAACACTTTTTTTCTTTCTGTCCTGCATACATTTAAGATAAACCAAGGATAATCGTTGGAAAAGACATCGTGGCGGAACAATAAATTCTTGTCTCTTTTGGACACAAACTTGCTTACTATACAAAATGGAAATTAGATGGAAATAGAGATGACGAGTCGTGAAGGCTACTGCATTTGTTCCACCTGCATTGACTACACCACTGCAATACAAGATCAGAGGAAGAAGACTGCACTCACTGAAAGGAAGGCTGGACTTCAGTAGCTTTTATTTCACCTGTGTGTACAATATAAAGAAAAATGACCAGCAAACCATAACCCTAAAAATCTAAAAAAAAAAAAAAATCTAAAACATCATTTCAACCATTGGAGGTAAGCCAATGCAGATTCAGTACTTACCGAGAGGAACATGGAAAAGGAATCATATTTAGGGTTTTGCTGTCCTAAGCTGAAAGGGGTTTATGTATAATGTCAGCCCCAGTCCTGATTTCTTTCTTCAGTGGTGTGAATAACAACTAATTCAAAGGATGGTATCCTCCCTGTTCATTCATGCAGTCAACACAAACATATCCAAATAAGAAGAATCCTCAGAGCAAGCAACTCTGTAATCAAGCTAACAACAGGAAGTGCTGAGTGGCTATTATTTTGTCAGAGTTCATTGTATGTTTATTGAAGTATAACAAGTTGGTTACACAGCTGTGTGCATTGTTCCCTTTGAAACATCAAGTGTGAGACAGAAAAAAAGAAAAAAAAAAAAACTCTAAAGAGTGTGTGTGTGTGTGTGTGTGTGAGATGTGGTGCCTTCGCTCTGTTTGTCCAACCAGGAGAGATGGATGCAGGATGGACTGAAGAAATGATCTGTCCGTCCAGGCCTTTCATCCAGAGCAAGAACATTTGACAACTGCTTACCAAATATGAAATTAAGTATGAATTTTGACCCATAATGACTCCTTATTTTGACAAACTGCTAAGCTTTCATGTTGTTTTACAATGTCAGATATTTTTTTTTTCACTTTCATGTGTAAAATATCAAAATATAGGCAAATTTCCATCAACAATAGGCTCCCTGATGATTAACCCTTTCCATTTCAGAACATTTATGAGCTTTTCCTGTAGCACAAACTGTCTGCCTGAACACAGTATATCTCATAGTTTATCAGATTGTCATGAAATCTACTGGGTGTATAAATGCTCTCAAGAAACTAAACCCTTTCCTTGATGCTTCCATTGCCACCATTTCCATTTTAACCCACCACAAGCAAGTCTCCAGCAAAAAGTACGATGTTTGCTGGTGTTCTACACTAGAACAACATATTAGCTTATTGCAGATATATTAGTGTTAGTGTAAATGTTCCTCAATAAATAAAAAACAAAACTGCAGTACATGGATGTCAGGATCATTTAGAAACTGTGTCACCATTACATAGTTTAAAATTCAGTATAGGTCAGGCTATAATTTCAGCACCCTCATACACAGATTCACTATGCATACTTTCATTTACTTTGTGATACCAGCAACAGTGCGAATGTTTCATGACTACTACAACTCAATGCTACTAGACATTGGCAATCTCGATGCCATGTAGCTGCCATATTGGGGATTCAATCATTGTCATAGAAAGCAAGTGGAGATTTGCTTTGGAGGTAGCTTTGCTTTATGTGTTAATGAAAATAATACAATTAAGGAGCTTTTTTTAAAAACTTTATATTGTTTTCACTGTCGACACAGCATCAGAAACTTCTTGAAGAAAAGACAAGCAGCCCAGACTGACCACTCCCAGTGTGGAATCTCTGTTTGCCAGCATAGTCCCAAAAATTATGGCTACATTTTTGAGGGGCATGTATCTATAGCAGAACTTCAGCTTTGATAAACTAACACTGGGAATGTACCAAAGGTCTTCATGGGTCCAAAACATTGGATGAGATTTGAATAGAACTTGGAGAAAACCTAACATATTTGACCACAGCCAAATAGACCTGGGGTGATCAAGCTTGATCCAAGCTTATCAATTAACAAGCAGCCACAGTCAAAAAGAGCAGCAATATAATAATAATAATGATCTGCTAAGAGCAAATGTAAAGTCATAGAAACTATTTCCAAACAGTATTGATTTATGTGCTTCAAAGACCAATTTATAGAATTAATTGAAAGTCCTATTTTTGCCTTCTTCACAAACATTCTGGGGTAATGGATCAAAAGAAAACAACCTCTTTCCAAGCAGCTTAATATGTATTTAATTTCCGACTCAGATCCCAGGGAGGATCTAGGTTCCTCAGAACTGAGAGGGCCTTGGGAAAATACAGGCTTTAGTTAATAAAGGACACCTGAGACAGGAGGTTCCAAAATGAAGAACTACTGGCTTCCTGTGCATGTCAATAAACAATCAAGAAAAAGCATTCAGATCAATAATACATGCTATGCTCGATCTTATTCATTGAATCTTGCACACAAGTTCTAGTACACAGAGGAGCTATAATGCTCTACCTTATGAATATGAATTTTTCCTCTTAAGGAGCTTTAAAATTAGAAACATAAAATGATGAGAGTGCTGTGAATTGCTCTGATGGTAATTACCAAACAGAACATGTCTCAGACTTCAGGCTTCAGAGTCAGGCAAGAGAGAAAAAACTATATCACACAGAATTATGTAACACAAACTCTGGTAGTTATTATTATTTAACCATAATAATAATAATTCAGTTTAGTTATGAAATGTCAAATGTCATAATATGGTTGTACATATAATTCATCACATTAATGTGTGAGTGCTAACAATCCAATGTATAATTCATAACCCACTATTGTACAGTGCTTCTAATAGGCTGATTGCACTCTAATTCTTTTTTATTGTATTTTCAGTGTGCACTCTTGTTACAATAGTTTCCTGAAATGCTGCAAACATTTGCTTTAATTATTCAGCTCTGCCTGTATAAGATTGATTGTCTTATACTCTTTTTTTTTTTTTTTTTTTTTTTAAGTTCTATCTGACTTGAATGCAATTTCCTCCAAGTTTCTGAGGCTTTGGACCTCCTCTGAAATCTTTGGAGCCCCCCACATAGGCCAGCACTGCAGGTTAAATACCAGCGGCCAAATAAATCTGTCCCATCCATCAAATATTGACTTCATGACTCACATTAAAGGGTGAGTCCTGAATTTTAAGAAGGCTGCCATATTGATCAGTGCCCAAGACTCTTTCAGGCCATGCGGAGAAGTCTATTTTGCTACGGTTTTATTGTTTGTGAGAAATTGGCAGCCTCTTGTTGGCATTTTTACAATAGAGTAACTTGGTAGAAACAATCATTAAATGTATATTATTGAAGAATTTCTTAATTTAACCTTGAAGGCAGTTTGGAGTAGATTAAACTCAACTCTATTAATTTCTATCTATTTCTTTAGAAGTGAGTCTGCTGGTCTCACTTGCATCTAAATTGAAAAAAAAAAAAAAAAAAAAAAAAAAAAAATTATAAAACAGTGCTGTGGCTGTCCAAAAATAATATAAGACATGGATTGACAGAGCAGGTTATTTTATATTTGTCTTAACAGCAACAAATCCAATACTTTATGAGTTCTCTACCCTCTGTGTGGCACTCAGCCCCAAGCCCATTGATTCCAGTTCTGTGAAAAGGGGTCAGACTGACTCAGTGGTAACAACAGCTGCCTCCCAACCAAAAGGTCCCAAGTTCAAACCCCACTCCACTCAGCATTCTTGCTGTGGTGTCTTGGCGGCCTAGGGGTTTCAAACGCTGATGCTCATTCGAATTGCATGGAAGCTTTGTTGCATGTCATCTGTTCCTGACAGCTCTCTCACTGTCATATATATATATATATACAAGAGGCTATGGGGCATGTTCCTTTATTTTTGAACCAAAAGCAAAACAGTAAAATCAATTAACAAACTAAGCAGATGGTCCATTTCACTAAGTAGACATTGTCTAAACACAAAATCATGTGATCACACCAGACTTTACAGTAATTCCCATTCTTAGTGCCAAAATGATCCAAATGCACTGGTTTATGTTGAAATCGCTGAACACATCCAGCTGTACATAGCCACTGCTGCCCAAGACCTTCGAACTGCCAATAATGCTGCTAAAGTGTGTGCTACAGAAAGACAAAGGCCCACATAAGTAAACCACATTTATACACATAAGTTCAGTGACACCACTCTCTAAGGGCAAATACAACCTACTGCATCTGTAGCCTCTGCTGGGCCGCTCATCACATTCAATGTCAAGCCTCTCCTGAGCTGCTTCACTGTAATAACTCTCGCCTCTCATGGCAATCTGTGTGAAATGGGCTTGACAGCAGTGTTTGTGTGTTTGTTACAGGCTGCAAAAGATTCAATTGTAACTGCGGAGAGAGATCAAGGGAAAAACTTTAGCCTTTATCAACTTCCTTTGTTGTAAGACTAACTTTCAGTCAGGGGTTACGTGCAGATCCTTTGTACACACACATGCTAACTCACATGTAGTCCTCTGTGGCAAGGATATTGTGAGCTGCTGTGATACACTGGCTGGTAGGGGTGATAAATTATCACACACACACACACACACACACACACACACACACACACACACACACACACAGATCAGCCACAGTATATCTTCAGTGGTGGTAGTTGTGGAATTCAAGGGTGGTGGTAGCTTGGTTGATGGATAGCAGCTTTAGATATAATGCGATGTGTGTGTGTGTGTGTGTGTGTGTGTGTGTGTGTGTGTGTGTGTGTGTGTGTGTGTGTCAGCTATATCTTCAGCTGTAACTTGTAGAGTCTCTGGGATAGTTCCACAGCTGGAGTGATGAATTGTGACCAGCGTGTGTGTATACGTGTATATGTGTTTGTGTGTGTGGGTTAGCTCTATAACTTGCAGGGTCTTGGGGATACTTCCATAGCGAGGTGATTTACCGTCCGGGGCTGGCCAATAGGAAAAATGCTGAGGTTCACAGTGTGTGTGTGTGTGTTTGACAGAGCAATATCCCATGGAAGGGAGCAGGCAACATGAGTGATGGACAGAAACCCTTGGTTACATCAATCTGCTTTACTTACTCACACACATACTCACCCCCCCAAACACACACACTCATCTTGCATTTCTTGCTTCCTTGTCCCCTTGCCGCAGTCGTCTCTTTCTTCCAGCCCTCACACACACACATACACTGTAGGATAAGCAGCTGTACACCCCCTGCTACACCACTGTGGCCTCTATTCTCTTGGTTATTGAGGTGAATGCGATACAGCCATGGAGCAACACTCCCTCGGCCTCTCTTTCTCTCTATCTCCAGCTCTGCGACTAAACAGGCCATGAGGACAGGAGCAGAGGGAACACAGAGTCCCTAAAGCACAATGTGGAATCAGGTAGAATGAAAATACAGTGACAAGACTGTATTCTTTGAAGGGAAACATCGAGTCATTTGTTTACAGAGCATGAAGGATGTCAACCAAGACCTGCCCTTGATTCAAAAGCTAATAGTATTCAGACCAGGTCAAAATCGAACATCCAGTTTTCCCACTATATGATAGGGCAGTCCTTTAAAATAATATCAGCTGAATATCAACATGATGAAGCTTCAATTGAGCTTTGAATCAGGCAGATATTTTTGTGCAGTGTGGGAAAGCTGTAGCTTTCTCAGAATTTGCCAGACACAAAATCCACAGATGTGGCTGGAAAAGAGCTGAACACCAAAACAACAAAAGACCTTGTGATCTCCTCTCAAGGCAACTTTAAGCAATATCTGAGGGATGCAGCACCCAAATCTCACAATATCAAAAACTCTGGCCGACACTTGAGGGGAGTAAAGCCGCTAGCTTTACAGCAGTGATCCGTCAGATTCCAAAACCTTGGTTTTAACTTGTGGCTGGACAGTTGTACAGATAGAGCAAACAATATTTACACAAGCTGAGCGCAGCCAAATGCTTTTACATCACAAATCAAAGGTGGATCCTGTGGTCAGAGAATCAAGACAACACACAGATCAGGGCTCAGCTTCAGAATATATAAGCAGTGCTTTTGACTCATACATATAGACTAAGCTGCAGACTTACAGTATGACAGAGGAGCCTGTATGTATTCAGAATCCCCCTTTGCGCTCACACTGTTTTAAAGGGGAATACCAGATTAGTGATGAAGTCTGTTTAAAGATAGATGGTTGTCTGATACTTCACAGATTTGCTCATATTAAGTTATTAGTCTCCAATCTCTTTTCTGTCACTGTGTTGCATGGACTAATTACTATGTTGTGCTCATTACTGAGCACACCATGCATGCACTGTGTCTATGTATCAACCTAATTAATTTGACATTTGGTCTACTTTTACCCAGGCTTCATCAGATGCTGCCAAATGCTCTATTTGCAAACAGCAAATCCACTCCAAGCGGAGACACTTGCAGTTCACCCAGCTGCTCAGTTACATCTGTGAAAAAACACTGTAAGCAACTTCCTCAGGAGATCAGACTTAGACAAGCTCTACAGGTGCTGACAGCAGACGGGATACTGCTAAAACAAAATCCAGGCTGCTACAGCTAATCCCTCAACATCAGTTGCTCCTGCTGTGAGATCAAGATGTTACAGCCAGACACTTGTATCCAGATTCACAGGCCAAGAGGTCAGACAGAAGAAAGTGGGTGAGGAATCAGCAAAGACGATTTCTTGAAATTTATAGCTTTTTTCTGTTGCTGAAGATAAAAGATGACCTGGACCCATTATATGTTCCTCCCACAGAAACAACTCCTTTTTGTGCACTGATACCTCAGTTAATGTCGATGAAGAGGTTATTTGAAAGGTCAAGGATGCTCCAGCACTTTATATAATGACTGATCGTTGGACATCCATTCATACAACCAGATCTATGACCATTACCAGCCCTTTTCTCCACACTGACCTTTTATGTGCTGGGTTATTTTGACATTGACTTTACAAGACACACCCAGGATGACACCAAAGTGGGATGCAACCAAAAGCATGGTTGCAATCAGTGATAAAGCCAGTTAGGTCATGGCTGCAGTGAGGCAGAGTCCATTTTCTTCTTTCTTCTTCATTTTCCTTTGCAGATACATTCAGCCTTGTGGTTTGGGAAAGCCTGAAATTCATTGATCCCATGAGGACAAAGTAAAGGCAATGGTGCAGTTTGTAAACATAAGCACATGATTTATGCATCTGATAGATCAGAGTAGCTTATAAAGAAATGGGCATACCAGCCAGAGCTTTAGGAAAAACTAATGTGACTGAAGCACACAACCTCCACTAACACTTCCCATGAAATCTCATATATGTGTGATTATGTCTCACTCACAGATCAAAGGACAAGCCACGTTCTATGAGGGAGGGAGATATTAAACCTTTCGGCTATTGAGAACTTCTTTGCAATGTAAGGAAATTCTTGATATAAGTAGTTCAAGTGTTTCCTCAGTCAACATAGGTCGGGACCTTTAGATTTGGGGCTCTTCACGTATGATAAGCATTAGAACCTTTTGCCACATTTCCACAAGCGCGGCTCGACTCGACTCTACTCTACCTGGTTGTTTTGTTTTTCCATTAGGGATAGTACCTGGTTCCCGATACTATTTTAGTACCTGCTCTGGCGAGGTTCCAGGCGAGTAGAAGCGATACTATATGTGTGACGTCAACAGCCTGTCGGCCACTGATTGGTCGGAGAGTGTCGTCACTGGTCTGCGACGTCCAACACCGGAAAAACAATCCCGCCCCCTCCATTGTAACACCGGGCAACAGCAACCGCTGACTTTATTCCTTATTCTCACTCGAGAGAAATGCCTGCTCAGTTTCTTCTCTTGCTTTGTGTGTGACAAAAAGCCACAAACCGAGCAGCAAATACAACATCGCCTCGATGTCCTCCATTGTTTGTCGGCTCTGTTTGCGTCACGTACAAATTGACGTCATGGCAGTTTCGCGCAGCTGTGGTATGACGACCCCGCCTACGTTGAGGAGGTACTATGAAGTACTCAATTGTAATGGAAACTCAACCAAACCAAGTAGAGTAGAACCGAGTCAATTAGAGCTGGAACTGTGTAATGGAAATGCGCCATTTGAGACCAGCAGCATCCGAGGCCAGTCCGGTCAAGTCGAGTATGCAGATCTTTAGTGCTGAATGGAGTTGAAATGAAAATCTCCTGGTGAAATCATCCATGCAAAAGATGAAAAATGGGCTTTTGAAATATCTGATTCTTGGATAAAAAGAAGTTAAAGGTACAATCCTGTGTATATAAAGACTTTGGGAACGTTATCAAAAAGTTAAAAAGTTCATTTACACTGGAAACGCAGTGACGCACGGCACTAACGATGGGTGGAAGCTAATGATTAAATTGCAGTCTGCAGCTTAAATGATTGTTCTTTTGGACTCTGGGTCAGTTTTGGATGAATTCAGCACTGTGATTTGTTCACAAATTCAACAATGAAAAATTTCAAATTCACTACCCTGAATTTTCTTCTTAACAACAACAGGAGCTGCAGCTTGTTGCTAATGTAATATTAAGGCCCATCTGCTGTGCCAAAACAATGTATAAAACATGATTCCTCAAATGCAGTTGAAATAATTAGAAGTGGTGGGCAAAACATAAACCTAGTGGAGTGTTACATGAGGCAGTAGTCCCAGATTTCTATGTGAGGTAACACTGACAACGTTGTTAAATTAGAAATTTGAATGGAGTCCTGAATGGGGGAAACACTTCCAAAACTAGGGTCTGTTCCACTTTGCAACTCTGTGGTCTGAGCAGTGTGTGGGGAAAACATGTTATCAGTCAGTCACCATCTGTACTGCTTAAAGCTCCCAACTGGAAAAAAAGTATCAATACAAGAGATTTGTATTATATATGTACACACGAACTAAAAGAGTGAACACAATTGAGTGAATGCGTTTTTTTCTTGTGTAAGAAATACCTTTTTTCTCCCTCTATACAGCATATTAATTCACTTGTCCTCTGACAGACATCTGCAGAAGGGGGGGGGGGGGGGTGCCACTGAAGGACCAGAGGGTTTGCAAAGTCACTGAGATTCTAGTGGCCTACATTTAAATATCCCCTCCTGATATGCTTAAAGACATATAAAGCACTCTTCTAATAATATTGTGTTTCTGATATGTTTTTTTGAATGTTGGGCCAGAATTGGCTTCCAGACTAGTTGAGATGTCACAAATCCTGCTTGTAAACCCACTCCTTCAAACTGGATTTTCAATGAGCACAGACAAACCGTCTTCATCAGATGAATGAGAAAACAGCCTTCTCATGTCAAACTGTGCACATACATCATTCTGCACAGTGGAGCTCAATGGCAATACTCTGGGAACTAGAAGAAAAATACATTTTGGAGTGGAGGGGGACTTCAAAATGTATCCCAAATAAGCCAGACAAGGAATGCTTGTTTTATTGTTCCATTAAAGTGAGGGCATCTCATCCAGACACAAGAGTGTTTCGGTTCTTCCACAGCCTGCATCAATGAGGGATTTTAAAGATAGAAAATGTATTAGTGTGCTTTAATTAAAGCATAGAAGAAGTGCAACGAATGTGCCTCTCTGTGTATTCAGTCTTGTGCTGCCGTTCTGACTTCTGCTGTGTTGGTAGCGATGAACTGAAATGTTCAAAAGTCAGTCCCAATGAGATGGCCGTTGTGACCTTTGCTTAAAAGTAACTGGTTACTCAGATAAGAGACCGACATGTAAAACTGCCAACACATATATGTGACCAGGATAAAGCCTGAAAGGGGCTACAGGCAATAAATGATTAACAGAATTTAGTTTGTCAGTTTTGGAATTTGAAGTGCAGTTTAATAGACATTTAAATATTTTAAGTATTAGATATTTATACATTCATGCATTTTTGTGCTTTGGAAGACTTAATCCTCTTTCTCTCATACTCTAAGTCCTTGAGATGAATTCACTTTTACGTTTGCAGCTTCCTGTCAAATCACAAACAGGTATCAAAGTGCAGCAGAGTAATAGAGGACAAATGAGAACTGCACGGACAAAGGAAGTTAGAAAAACAATCAAAGAGCTCTCTAGTTGTTTTTACGTTCTTATGTTGGGCTATGATCATTGCCTTTTACATTTCAACATTCCCAGATTAGCCTGAAGTATCCCCGTCTCTGTTTCTGCAGTTTTTCAAGCTCAGCAGAAAAAAGTAAAGCATTGCAGCTTTTCTATTTCATTTATGGGCGAGCTGACAAAGCATTACAAGTCAAAGCAGCCTTGAGCCTGAACATGCCTATGGAAACTTAAAATCACAAGTGAGTCTGGATCTGTTTTGATTTTTAACATTTCCTCTATACAGTCAGTTTTATAAAAGTAACCTGAGCTGATAAAGAGCTCAAATCAAAAAATAAGCTCTGTATTAATGCATTTCCTCGAATAAAACCTTTACAAACATGACAAAATCCTGAAGTACAGTGTAGTTCAGTAACAGTGTGTAAGGCTGCCTTTGAGATTGCCCTGCACACTCTTTTTACAGCCAGCAAGTGAGACTTTCAGTCACTGATATAAATAATTTATGTGCCGCTGTAATTACTTTCCTGTTTATTGGGTTTACACCAATTGTATACAAATGAGAAAATTACTTGAACATTGTTTTATCTCCACATGAAGCTGTATTTTTGTCTGAAAGAGGTGAGTTTGTTAAGGCTTGTTATCAATGAAATGTTTTTAGAGATCAGAAAGATACAAGTTTATTTATTCACACCTTACTTTGCTTTTCACACTTCAATCAGACACTTATCAAGCTCTTACAAAAAGGGTGAGGCTGTATAATGGATTCATATCACAGCTGCGATAGCAAGGGAGAAGGACTGCACTGTAAACAAACATTAGAAAGATAGATGGAAAGAGAGGGATGAATTAATTAAATAACTTTGTTGTTGATGTTTATAACCTGTAAAACTAATGACATTTTTATTAGCTTCAGTTGTGCTTTGGGTTGGGAGCAAATGTGACCACACTTACCTAAGATGATGACAAAGGTAAAAATGATACCTTTTAACAATCCTTACCGAGTTTCTAAAAAGGCTCTTAGTCCTTTTTATTATCCATAGATGATAGATTATTTTTTCATGAGCTTTCTCCGACTTTCGGTTTCGGGTGTCTGCAGGAAGGGTCACAATATCACTTAGATTTAGTTTGCATAATGCTAAATTGCCAAATTGCCAAAAATCTGTGCACAGCATGGCCTCTCATTGGCACATCTTTATTCAAATGCACCAGCCAAGGAGGAGGACACTCCATTCCCAATTAAATTCCTGTAAGTCCCCAGGGTCCAAATGGCATCACTGCTACAGCTGCTTCTCTGCCTTGTGTGCGGCATGGAAACATTATTTGAGACTGCCCTCTCCTGTGTCATTTGCTTTTCAAAATGGCACACAAAGTACCCCAATGTAGAGGTATGAAGGCACAGTAATAATAACTCAGGGAGCTGCCTTTCAGGCAGGAAGTTCCTGGAGAATGTTGTTGGATTCTTGCCAATATGCAACAGCAGAACTTGTCCCAAACTGTGCTGCAGTTGTTACTGTATCTGCTGGAGAAGCCTAAGATGTATAAGAAAGAAAGAAGATATATGATATCCAGGATCATTAAAAAAAAGAAAAGTAGTTAATATGAGCAAGAGAGAAGATAGTCTTCGATCTGAGTGGTCACAATTCTGATATTGTGGGACGGAAGAATGGTTGTATTGTGAGTTTTGACACCTTAACGGCTAAAAATGCAAGTTGCTAATAGTGAATGTGATGAATTCTTTGGCTGCAAGTCAGTAGCTCTAGATCAAAATTATAACTGTATCAGAAATTTAGGATCAAATTGTCACTCATTCAATCTGACTGCTGTTTTAAGCGATGTCTACAAGTGAACCAACGGGAAAAAAATACTGCTACCACAGAAAAAAACTAAACAAAACAAGCAACAACCCCTTGAAACCAAAATGAAAGCAAAATGAAAGCAAGTTTGTGGGACCTTGTGGAGGACAGAAGTGTCAGTGTTATGACAAACTGACAAATACTAAAGCAGCCATTGTGGCATGTCATAGCAGGAGAAGTATTGGTGTAATTGATAGCATCAAAAACGACTGTTTTCCATTTAGGTGAGCTAATTCCAGGCTTCTGGATTTGTGCATTCTGGCTCACTGTTATGGCTGACTGGGCCACTTGATGGAACTGAGCTATAGTTAACAAAATTAGTTTCTTCCTTTGACAGGTCTAATTGTCTGTTGTGAAGAAGGCTGACTGAAATCATGCAGTGTGAACCAGACTGTGATGTTAAGCTGTGTCCCAAATAATACCACACTCTAACTCCATACATTGTGTTCAGTAGTATAACATTTTATCTGTGAGTATACAAAACCCCCTCTTATATCCTTAAAATATCATTTTACACTAACAGGAAATCCACAACTGATTTTAGTAGTTTTCAGCTGTGAGCAGCTCGTCCATTTCCTCTCTGCAAGGCATTGTGGTGAATGGTGTCCATGAACAGCACACTCAAAAGTCACCTCGATGAAGTGTGCATGCTGTCTGCCTCAAATCTATTTCATTTTGTCACTTTTTCGATGTGAACACACTGCATAGTAAAAAGGTGTTTTCACTCTGGCTAATCAGACTTTCAGTCACGTAGAAACAGGAGGCTGCAATCACATAATAGGTCAGTAAGAATGATAAAGGTGCAGCTTCTCCATCCTGAACGAGCAGCATCCAGCTAACAGGAGGGTCAGGGACATGAACAATGGAGCGCAGAAGAAGTCAAGTGGAATCAGCAGTCTGGGTGTATAGAACTTTGAAGACTCAAACATGGAGAGAGAATAATAATTACAATAATCAACAGAAACTGAAAAAATGTGAAATCTTTCTCTGTCCTTCCGGTTTTCAAAGGTGCACTGGGAAGTCTTATGCAATAATAACACCTTCTTTTTTTTTTTTTTTTTTTACATAAGTGTGCTTTTTAAAGTACATTTCAGCACCCATCATTGTAGTGACTACTTCAGTAAAATGTCAGAAGAGCTTAATGTGTTTGCACAGTCTGTACTACAAAACAGGCTGAGATAAAATAATAAAAAAATCACCAATGTTTAAGTGCCTGACCTAATGTTCTCTTAGTTCTGCTTGATTTTAGTGCAATGATTCAAAGCAGACATGGTTTTGACCTCAGAGGAAAACCTTATTCTTCACAAACACAAACATCTCCATTGTTTATGTTGCTTAGCTCATTATCTGAAGCAGCTACCAGAAGAAGAGGAGCTTTTTATGCTCCAGTCTGTTCATTCCAATACGTCAATACATGCAGACCTTGCTGGTTATGTTACACACTTCTTTCCTCTTTTCCATTTTTTTTATGTACACAAATGGAATTTTGAGAATCAACTTCACTGTCATTGTCAAACTACTTGACATCAAAATTGAGGCAGAGTGAATTGAAAGGCTCGAGGCTTAAGACAAGCACAGCTGTTAGACATAAGTGTCTTGGTGGAGCTTAGCAAGCACGATTTGATAGAATCATAAGTCTTTTAGCAGCGTAACAGCGACTGGAAGCAGATTAGTTCATTCTACACTGCAGGTCCTCAGCTAGCTGTGGGAAATCATTTCAGTAAATTAACTCTGCAGCAGAAAGTGTCTCGGACAGATTAGCCGTCCGGGTTCAGACGATTGTTAGCCACCAATATATCCTCTTCAATTTATTTTGGATATTGAATAACTGCTGATCTCTGCGGTTGGTGTTCTTTCTACTTTCACTATCTGATTTCTCCTCTCCACACCTTATCTACTTCCATCTTCCCCTCTTTTTCCAATTTCTGCCTCTATCCCAGACTCCCTCCACATTACTGTATCTAATAAAAATCAAGCCATAAAGACCAATGAGAGTTGGCCAGTGGGCAACAATTCTTGGTGCAGTCAATCTTTTTTCCAAGCCCACAGTGGGTGAAATTGATCATAGTGAGTTATCTACAAAATAACACTGCAGAATAAGTCCAAAATATTGCTGGATGACATGACATGGGTTAGGGTTATTGAGACCCCCTGGAGTTCTGGAGTACATCACGCCAAAAATAAAATAAATAAAATAAAAATAAATAAGAGACAAACATTCGACAACCAAACCACACTAGCAGCTCTGTGAGACTGCATGTAGGCACAACCATGCGTTAAGCTAAATGCTAACAGGCACATGAGGATAATCGTTACATGCTGTTGTTTGGCAGGTGTAATATTTACCATGTTTAACATCATAGTTTTAGCATGTTAACATGTGCTCATCAGCTGAGGCTGACGGGAGGCAGAGTTACCTGTTCAGTCTTAGTACTGTGTCAAATGTCTTTATCAGTTTAATCATATCTAATCAACCCCATCCTGTTTTAGTCAAGGTTTTGTTGACTGAAGGTCTTGCTCATTTTACTCTTCACCAAAGAAAATCTTAACTTGTCTAGTTTTTGTCAATGAAAACAGTTGACATTTTAGTCTTTTTTAGTCATCAGATTAAACTGGACATTTCAGTCAATCTCATCAAGCCAAAAACAATCTATATATACTAGTGCTGTCAATCGATTAAAATATTTAATCACGATTAATCGCATAAATGTCATAGTTAACTCACGATTAATCGAAAATTAATCGCACATTTTTATCTATTCTAAATGTCCCATTAATTATCATTTTAATACTGTTATCAACATGGAAAAGTGGATAGGCTTGCTTTGTGCAAATGTTTTTTACAGAAAACAACGTGTAGTTTTATATTTCACACTAACATTCTCACTTTGAGCAGTCATTCACATTTGAATCAAAATCTTACAAAATTTAACACTGTCAATAAACAGATGACAAAAAATAAATACTTGGTTACAAAAAAGCCCCTTCAACAACCCTTTCTAAGGGATCAAAACAGGGTGATACAAGATAAAGTTACAAAGTGCACATCATTGTAAACTAGGACTCAGGCTATAGTGCAGTTAAACCACGGCTGAAACTTTCCTTTCTTAAGTTTCCTCTGAACATACAAGCAGTCAGACTATGATGCTCTTCTGTTTATTCACCAGAGGCTTATCAACCCCGCCTCTTATTTCTCTCCAGAAAGAATGAACAGTAAGCTTGTTCTTAGTTGCGGTGTCCATATGCCTCTGTCCAAACTTTGGTCTTGTCAGTCGACCCATCTGGCAACTTTTTGAAACTAAACTTTCTATTCAGAATCTTGTTTGCATCCATTTTGACTAGTGCTGTCAGGTGATTAAAAAAATTAATCTAATTAATTACAGGATTTGTAATTAATTAATCTAATTAATCGCATTTTAATCTCATATCTGCTAAAGGTCCCCAAATAAAGAATTTGAATTCTAGGACATTACAATTCACTGACATTCACATTACAGCTGGTGAATTCTTTTCATCACTGTAGTTCTCGACGGTAGCTGGAAATTAGAGTCAGATGACGCTATCTGAAACGCCTCTTTTAGGCCCTCGTCTTCCACGATTGAAATCGGCCTGCAATCAGCAGCAACCCACTTTGCGATTGAGTTTGTCAGTTTTTCTGTCGTGGCTTTGCTCATTCGTTTTCCAAACTCAGCAAGTGTGGGTTGGCGGAGTGAGCTCACGGTAGCACTAGCGGCACTAGCAGCAACTACATGTTTAGCGTTTAAATGATAATTCAGGCTGGAGCTGCTACGGTGATAGGAAAATTCTTTTTTGCACAAGGTACAAATCACTGTGTTCTTGTTAATAGTCCCGTCTTTGTTCTTTTTATAAATAAACTTGCCGTTCAAAGGTCCAAGTAGGCTTGCCTCGCTCTCCGGTGTCGCATCCATGTCTGTTGTCACCCTGCTTTTGACTAGTAGCGCAGGTAGGATGCAGCCTACGGGTCACTCAAAGGGCCAAATTTAAAATGCTTGCGCATTGACTTGCCATTCATGATTAATTGCGTTAATTTTTATAGCGTGTTAATTTGCAGCGTAATTAATTAATCTAATTAACGCGTTAAACTGACAGCCCTAATTTTGACGTTTCGTGCTTGACATCCGCCTACACTTTCACAGCTAGCGAGCAGGCGAGACCAAAACATGCTTGGGGCGTGCCCATTGTTTTGTTTCCGGTTTACAATCGAATCCTGTAGTTTTTGTAACGTTACTAGCAGTGGCCACAGCTTATAAAAAACTGGCCACAGCTTATAAAAAACTACAAGTGTCCGGTTCAGTGGTCTGATGGTATCAGTTTAAGGGGAGTATGCAGATTCTTTCTGATGCCGAATTCATTTTTGATGGTAATATGAAAGATAAAGCACAGCATTTTATGTTGCCAATCACATGCTAAAATACATCAGTTAGTAAGTCAGCTGCTCAGGTAGATATAGGCTATTGTTTATGGCTGCAAGGCATGTAGCTTTTAATGAGTTAGCTCATTAGTTTTAGACTGAAGCTCCTTCTCCTAAGCTCGCAATCCATCTGAAACATCAGTGTTTCCCATACAGTTTGCAGTGCTAAGGTTTCACGTTGGCACCCCCTGGCCCATCCACATATAACCAACATTTACAACACCAACATGCGTGCTAACATTCACGTTCACTTCCACAAAATCGTATATATATAATAATACTTTCTTTTGTCTTATCTCCATTTCCATTCATAATGCCAAGTGTGTCACCAACTACATGCATTACTGATAATGTTCTGATTGACCTTGAATAGTTGTCCAGACTGTGGATTATCCATGTTTACCCGACAGTGAAACTCACCGTCACCATCTTTACTGCTGCTCTCCTCAGGGATGGAGTCAAACAGTAGCTTATGTAGCCACTCTTGAACGTTTGAGTGAGGCATTATGTTATAAAATGGGAAGTTACTCACATTACCCTCTGTGAAAGTATTCTGGGACGTCATTTTGGTTGACTGAAACACTGCTCTCGGCTGCAACAGCTGAGATCTTGTACATAACATCTTTAGCTCCCTGGAGGCCGACAGACAACAGCAAAGCTTGTCTCAGTCAGGGTCTCTGTAGTTCTCATTGCAGTTTCATGCAGGCTGCCACAGGTACTGTAGCTGTGAACGTGAAGGAAAGGCTGGCACACAAACTGCAAAATGCAAGCTCAGCATCAGTCCACTTTAAACAACAAACTTAAACTTTAAATTTGTTGGAACCTGTGGGGAGATGGAGGATGTACTGAATTTATAATAAAAAAGCTGAGCCAACACTACCTCTGGGTGTAAGAGTTCGTCATTTTGAGTCCTAGACATTGCAGACATAAGTTACCCGGATTAACACAAACATTGGTAAAAACACAACTGAGTCATTACAAAGCAAAGAAAATCTAATGAGCTCTTTTTTTTTAACAGCAGACATGCCTCTTACCAGCATTTTAACTTACTCAAATAAGATTGACAACTTTCATAATATAATTACGGAAAAATAAAAAACAACAAATTCCTCAGTTAGTTATTTACAGTCTTTCTGCAGTTCCTAATTAATGATTTATTCTTACATCTATATAAAAGCTCATTACCCAATACAAATAGCAGCTGGTCTGATAAAAACCGTCATGGTGACTGCTCTGAATCTGACATCATAACAGAAGCTGTCTGAGCGGCAGCTCAAAAAATGTGTTCATACAATAGCACACAGAGAGACGCACAGTCACAGTGGAGACTCATTGGGTTTAGTTACACTGTCACACCACACAGTCCAGGTTTCTGTGACATGGCCTTATTTTTGCAAAACAACCCGAATATTCAGAATCATATCATCAATAAAATGACTGAGACTCAAACAGGCGCTACATATGCTCAACCTGTTGACTGGCCAACACTGGTATTTAAATTAAATTTTAATGAATTAAAATGACAGAATTTGCTAATTAAGATAAGTGTTATTATGATTTTAATATGTTTAGTTTTTGCAATTTGAGAAACACTTAAAAACACAGTAAGGGATCCCTTAAATTGTACTCAGTTTGTTAATTAAGGCTTTTTGAATGGAGGTGTTTATGTTCATGTTTGTTTGTGTTTTGCCCTTTCAAATGAACGACAAATAAAGGGATCTCTGGCTCCCGTGCTAAACACCTTGGGCTCTGTTTTCGATTCTGCCGCCGCAGCAGCGCAAAGTCAAGTCCACTTCGCTGATGGGGCGTGGCAGTGCAGACTTTGGTATTTTCGTGCACTGCGCTGCCGGTGCAACTACTCCCCCTCTCCCCCTCTCACTCCTCATCTCAGTCCCACCCAGCGGTGCAACTCGGAAGGAGGGAGGGGAGAAGGCGTGGAGTGGGTCACACCAGCTCTTCGCCTCACCTTTAAAAAAAGCCGCTGGCGAGGCGCATGGCAAGTTTCGAGGATGACAGCACAGGAAAGTGTCCGACGCCTAAACTTTTCCCAGGAGGAGACTGACGTTCTGGTCCAGGCTCGCAGTGGCCGTAAATACTCACTTAATGACAAAGTTGGGCGGCGAGGCTCTCCCTCCTCTCCTGTGAGCTCTGCTGCTCTCCCAGTAGACACGGCGCATGCAGTTCAGCCTCTCTCCGCCTTAAGTCCCTTAATGCGTCCTCCGTGAGTTCATAGTGACAACCACGTCGTACAGCCATGTTGTGTAAAACGCAATATGCCACAAAGAATGCACCGACACTCTGAGGGCTGTATGTTAATGAACCACCTGTCCGGTCCAAAATGCATTTTGAGAACCCCAAATGTGTGTTCGATGACTGACTAAGCACTGCTGAAAACACCATTAAAACCATGCTGCCGTCTTGTTGAAGGTGTGATATATGCAGGGGCGGAGCTACGCCCGCCCAGACTGACAGCTTGCCCGCCCAGTCAGAAATTCAAATAAAAAAAGCCGCTTTGGGCTTTTTTTTTGTTTCGTATTTTTCTCGACTTTTTTCCGTTCAAGCCGCACGTGATTGGTCAAATACTTCATGTGTGGTGGCTTCAGTGTGTGTGTGCGCGCAATAAGGTGTGTGTACGCACACACACCTTATCACTTTTGGCGAAGTGGTGATCAGGCCCGCCCAGACTTAATCCACGCCCGCCCATCGGTCACGTTCTGCATCCGCCACTGGATATATGGCGTCATCAACCACGTTTTCAGTGGATATCCGTTATCACCTAGCAGCCACCCATCCAGAGGGGTGTCACCCTGAAAGACTGCAGGGATACTACAGTCACCAGGCAATTTGAGTCACAGATCACCAGACATCCCTGTTTCACCTGTGTACATTCGGTCGAGGTTGAGTGACCATTACGCGTGCCGAACTCGCTTGCGATGTGGTCAGATGACATACTGGTCAAAATATATAAATTTAGGTCTGACTGTATGTGCTGACTCAGATAGTTGCGTTGAATTGTGGCTGTTGCTAATTATTGATTGCAGTGAAATGCCAGACACTGTGGAAGCCTGCCTTTGAGATATTGGTGACGTGAGTGCACGACTCCGCTGGTTTATGGGGTGGCGCCGAAATGGACTGAAAATCCACATCCGCTGGCTGATTATGCCGATACCTCCTCCTACTGCGCTGCAACGCCCATCCTGGCATACCTCTGTGCACCTTGGTTCACCAAAATACCAAGGGCGCTGTGCGCCTCTCTGCGCTGCATGAAAATACTACTGCGCGGGGTGAGCACCCTGCGCCCCGCCAGCAGTGGGGATGAAAATAGAGCCCCTTGATCCAATATTAAGCGGTTTGGTGTGGAAATGTTGTAATTCAAGGTCTTGCTCTATGACTTTTCATTTGTGCACAAACCTCTTTTTTTTTCTTTCTTTTTTTTTCCAGACCTTGACAAAATACCCTTCATATAATTTATTTGACCCCCTAACCAGATGTTGCTTAAAACATCAATCAACCAAACAAACCACTGCTAATTACAGCACCTGTGTGTATGTGTGTTTCAGTGTGTCTGAATGTGTGTTTGTGTGGCTTATTGTTTGAATCAGTGTTTCTCTGTTTGACACAGCGCACTGTGATTTCTCATTCAATGTGGAACCTCAGGAAGCAGGAAGTTGCTGGTGGGTGTGAAACAGAGGTGGACGTCAGTGAATGAGTCATATACCCTGCTTCATCCACTGACACGCATACAAACAATCAAACACACACACATTACTCTGCTGAATGACCCCTGACCACCTAGCTGTCATTCAAACCTGATTCAGGGATCCACTCTTCCTGACTCTCCTCAAGCTCACTGTCCTCACTGTCACAGTGACTCACCCTGGCTTCTCAATCACTGGCTGTGTCCCAGTTGAGGGGCTGCACCCTTCAGAGGACCCAGCCTACGCGCCCCACGGAGGCCATGGCCTCGGAGGCTCCTCCGTCGGCCGCATCAACTATCGGTAAATGGGATGCCTTCGGAGCCTTCGGAGCATTCCCTGATTGTGTCACAACATCATAACGTCTTCGTTAACGTCTTCGGTCGCCAGTCGGTCGCAGGGCAAGATATATACACAAACAACCATTCATGCTCACACTCCTAAGGGCAATTTAGAGTCACCAGTTAATCTAATGAGCATGTTTTTGGTCTGCGGGAGGAAGCCGGAGTACCCGGAGAGAACCCGCGCATGCACGGGAAGAACATGCAACCTTCACACAGAAAGGCCCGACCCGGGAATCAAACCGGCGACCTTCTTGCTGTGAGGCACGCACACTACCTGCTTGCACCACCGTGCAGCCTAATGACATTCAATGTATCTATATTTCTCTCCTTTTCTACAGCTCATAACAGCATGTGCCGTCCTGCACAACATCTGTCTGGGTGCTGGTGACAATTTTAGTAACATGGCAGCCGTCGATTGCGTCAGCCCTGCAAACCCCATTGATGGACGATGTGGTGGACAGTGGAGACATGCATCCCCCACCCCCCAGATGGTGTCCCACTCACAGCCAGAAGACTCAAGGTCTTCCATGTGGCGTCCCACCCAGTCCAGCAGCACCACCAGGGACACCTGCTCAGCCTCAACTGTATAAATGTGCTCTGTAAATCAGCTAATCACTGTAAATAGTCATTTCTTCTGCTCCTTTGCAAATACTTGTAGAATTTAGCATTGCCCACCTGTGAATAGTTCAAAATATTCATATGTTATATGTATATTCATATTTGTAAATATCTGTAAATATCACAAAATAATAAACACATTGTGTAAATATGACATGGAACAGATAATATAACAAGCTAATAGGATTTTAATGTCGAACACAATATTTTTTATGAACAATTTACATAAAACAACACAGAACGTAATCGAACAGAAAAAAAACAAAAAACACTAATAAATCAACGCCTGTCAATCATCCTCTCTAATAAACCAAAAAGTCTGTCCATCCTCTCTCTGCTCTCTCTCACTCTCCTTTCCTCTGCCTCCCTCTGCGATTGCGTGTCCTCACTAATCAGGTCCAAAAGATCATTCCTTTCCCTTCTCCTCTTTCTGCTCCCTGCTGCTGATGTTCCTGGCTGCCTCTCCTCCTCCTTCTCCTCATCCTCCTCCTCCTCTTCCTCGTCATGCTGCCCACCCACTGCAGCATCTGGCCCTGGTGTGTCGTCAGGGATGGAGGCAATTAGGACAGGCGGGGCAATGGAGGGCCTCTGTCCTAATATCTCATCCATGAGGACAAACCAGGACCAGGTAGCGGCAGTGGGCAGCCCGCTGACTCCCTGCCCTGTCCCGGGATCTTTGCATTCCTAAGGAAGTGGAAATCAATCACATCAACAGCAGCAATTCTCTGCAGTGCTTATTTAAAGCCCCTACAAGGAACTTTTAACTGGATATGAAATAGTCTCTCGTTTCTGCTGATGTGTCAGTGTGACCTACAACAGCAAATGAAGCCATCAGTGGGAAGATGAGCTATTTCTAAATACCATAACTCTTTACCTTCTGGAGGCAGTAGACCGGTTGGACTGCCAGATGATGAAACAATGTAAGCACTCAGGCCAGAGGAGATGGCACATTTGATGAGGCTACAAATTAGCATTGCATTGTAGCTACATGAGTGCCTTGGAGATTTGTTCTACGTTTCTTTATCAAAGTGTTTATTCACTTGGGTAAAACAAATGTAGTTTCCTTATGATTATCCAAACACGCACATACTTTGTTTTTTCTCTTTAAGTTGTCCCTTTTTTTTTTTTTGGCCTGTTGGGCTCCACCTTTCCCTCCAGGCCCATTTTCTGCAGGATTGTTCTAAACATGGCAGGAGCATGACAAAAGGTAAACACACAAGATCACATTATCACAGATATGTACAGATTCACAACATGTGACATCAGGACAGACATTAAATTCCCACCCCCACCCAGAAATAACATTCATTTAATTTGATCCAAAGATTATATTTGTACTTTGGTCTTTGTACAGGACTTGGGTTCATTTATGTAACGTTTACATACAAATACAGTATGTATAGAGAGCAAATGGTCTATTCATTTATGCCTCAACAGTTACCTCAATCTGAGTGTGGCCGTGTATTTGGCCCCTGTAAAGAGGTGGTTGTTTTGACCACGGAGTTTAATGAACTCCTCCGTCTGCTCCTTGCTCCCTACAACAAAATGACATGACAACACACAATATTATTGTTCGATATAATAAGGACAATAACAATAATAATGCTCCTCAGGTTAACTGTATAACTATATTAGCTGTAGTCAATCCAAACGTTTACAGTATTAACAGCGTAGAAATACAGCTGGGCTCACAACCCATCGTTAACGTTGTTTGTTCATCCACATTCGGCTTTGCATGCAGAGATGCGCCTGGACAGCTCCTGTCGCTTGTAAGAGGAGTGAAATGTAGCCTATCATACAACGTACGAGAACAAATTCACCTGATGTGAATTGTAACATTTGTAAGTGAAGGGTTTTAATAAGTCTAACCGTTAACTGAGCTCCTTGTATCAACAGGTTAGCCTTAATAGCTGGCTCTACATTCCAGTGGCTACGTGTTAGCGTTATTAAGGTTACATATTTTAACAGCCATTTAGAGGTTTTAAGGCCATTTGAGCTCCTGGCATTAAACAAAAACCTGTTACTTACATTTAAATGTGTATTCTGCAACGCTGCTGCTGCGGCCGCTGAATTGGGACGCAGCTATGGTCTTTCCACCCATAAAATGCTCTTGTGTCATTTCCCTTCAGTATCAGTAGATAGTCAAGTAAACCCACTAACTACGATCATAATAATGCATCTGAGCATATCAGATATTGCCAGAATAATCAAACTTACATCTTTTTACATATATTTTTCAACATGAATTTATTTGAACATGTTAAAAAGTAATATTTATTTCAGTGTTTTTTTCTTTTTTTTCTTTTGGGGTCCAAAAAAGGGAGTTTGTTGCTTGAGTGCACCACACACACACAAAACCAAAACGTGTTACTGTAATCATTCAAATTAATTATTTTGAATTTGTAAAACGCAAAGCAAACAAAAAAAAAATCTTTTTTACAATTCAATGGTTTTTGGAGTCAAAGAGGGATATTTTGAAACAAAATGGACCGGAAAACAAAGGAGAAGCAGGCAATGGTATTGTAGTGCAGCGTGCAGGGATGTCAGGGATGTGAAGAAGTTTTCAGTTTCACGTCTGTACAGCAGCAGAACAGGTGGCAGGCTGACAAATGCTGTCTTAACACCAAACACTACCTGCTGCCTACAGGTGATGGGACAGTGTGCAACATGTGGCAAGCAGGAAAGGCAAAGACGGATCAGAAAGGTATTGAGCAGATCTGCTGGGTCTGAGTCGTTACCACAGAGGTGAACGGACGATTCGAGAGATTAGAGAGCCAGTGCAGGTGAGTCTCGACTGAATGATTGACCACAGAATGACCACTGTTGAAGTATTCGAGAATTATTATAATAAGCAACACTTCTACTTTCAAAGGTTTCATGATCTTGCTTTAAATGCCAGCAAAAAGTCCAAAGAGTTCATAGTTGTTGCTTTGTTTTTCTTTTACTTTCCAAGATGTTCCTTAAGGTGTGTCACCACCACTTTCTACTTTTTTTCCCACCTGCTTCCACCTCTTGTACTAAGCTAGCCCACAGACACCATGCATTTACTTCAGAATTGAAGTGAGGTGCAAACTTGAAATTAATATTGACCCTTTTCTGAGTCAAGAGACAGGAAAGGAAAGGGAGAAAAGGTGAGAGCACGAGAGAGGTCACATGGTGGGGAGAGAGAAACATTTTTTGAAAAAGGAGACAGAGATGTGGATAGATTAATAGGTTTAGAGACAGAAAAAGGAGAGAAAGAGAATTGTCAGTAATGGAAGAGGGTGATACCAGCAGAGAAGGTGTCTGTACTCTTCGCCTGGGAGAGTAATCGATTTCAGGCTCCCAGGCTCTTTTGTTGCCCCTCAGACTGGATGACTGGCACTGAAATAACTCCATAATGCAGGGAGAAACGGATAAGAGAGGGAAAGAAAGAGAGAGGAGCGAAGATACTGTATATAATACCAGGAGGAAAAAAAGACCCGAAGAAAGGTGTGAGGACCAAAAAAAAAAAAAAGACACTGTAAAGGAGAGATTTGGTGCTGGAAGACATCTTATTTCTAAGGGTGGTAGAGCAAAAGCCTGAGACGGGTTAAATATGACAGAAAAAGTGTTTCTACACAGACTAATTGTTTCTGAAAGTTGCCTCTTGTAGTATTTGAAAATCAATTAATCACCACTCTCATTAGTGCGGAGACATATTTCCTCTCAACAAATGCCTGCCAAGAAGTCGACTTTGCCAGGAATTCTACCTTTCTTTATGATACAGAGCAGATTGTTTCATGGCACAAATCAGAAAGGTTCTTTCTGTGCACATAATTTATACTTTTATTCCAGTGCCTGGTTTCAAAGTGACTGGCTTGAATGCCTGCTGGACATTTTCAAGAGTGGTTTTTAGGTACTGGGTTAATGCCAAGGAAAGGGAGGGACATCAAACAGATATTCTTTGTGAAGGGAAGCTTTATGGGATATGTAGTATCATTTTATACACCTGTGTATTCTGTCGGTTGTTGCAGTTGGTTTGAGTGTATCCCAGCTCTCGATGGGTCAGTCTCAAGGCTTCAGGATGAAACAGGCTTGTCCAGGCTTCACATAGATGAATGTGCACAGGCTTGTTCAGAAACATTCAAGGGCCTGTTTCTTTCATGCCTTTATACATATAACGTGTACATTTTTTCTTTACTCTTTCGAAACTGCCTCCCAGTCATCTTACTTGATTCACAGGTCCGCACAACTCCTTTGTGAGCCTCTGCAAGTTGCCCATAACACCCCTCTCTGCATAGTTTTGCAGAGATCGTTAGGTGTATCCTGGGAGAAGCATGGAAAGGCTTTCAGGCTGAAAACCATCCTGCAATGAAACAAAGCAAAAGATCCACAAGTTTGAAGGCTTATCAGAGACCAAAAGACTGCACAGCACTTTGTAATAATCTGGAAAAAAACCACAGTAACGTGCTGAATATGAAAACTACACACACAAAGAAGCCAGTCTGCCAGGAAGGGTTCAAAACTTTCCTCTTGAGAGGTGACAGTGCTGACCACTGAAGCATTGTGCCACTCCTATATATGGGCCTAATTCTAACAAATGCAAATGAGCACTATTCAGAGCTGAGGGAACTACTAACCAAAGTGGACTGTGCAGGAAACACCAAGAGGGACCACTGGAGTGTGTGGGTATGGTTTGGTATCAGCTGCAGGCAGAGGGAGGATGCGGTTTGCAGGAATGTTAATACACCTGTGAGTATTTGGGCTGATTGTTAATTGGCCATGTGGGATATGAGTGTGCTTAAATACCACTGAATCTGGGTCCAATGGGAGAACTGAGTCACAAGCTGGCAGAGACAGGTGCCAGGCACATAGAGGAAAAGAAACTGAAAGTTATGTGCACAAGTAAGACATACAATTTGCATTTCAAATCAGTGGCAGGATACCACAGCTCGGTAGAAACAGCATCGACCAAGAACACATCAAATAAAAGGGTCCCCATATGTTTTCGATGTTCTCGGACAAGTCAGTTTCAAGAATGCTGTGACCACATACTAAAATCCCATCACACACAGAATATGAAAGTAGTAGCCACTTAAAGATCAGCCTCATTAAGACAGCGGTTTGAATTTCTCAGGCAGCGGGTCTAATCTAGGTGGATAAAGTGAAGAATCTCAGTTCACCCTGTCAGTGACTTCCTGCAGGATTATTCACTTCATCTGTACAGCTGCTGCTTGTCTACAGGAGGCTGACAATAAAATATGAGCACTTCATGAAGAAGTGTTTTAGAGTAACTAATTCAACACTTCATTACTGCTACAGGGGAGTTACTGTAAACAGTAAATTCAATTCTAGTCAATTCAAGTCAAATAGTGGGGTTTAAAGACAATTAACAGCATGTGCTACAATACAGTGCTGAATGATGTGATGTAAAGCTGATAAATGCAGCTAATTAAGGTAAACTGGCCTAGTCTAATGATGCGGTTGATAGCCACGCATTAATTAATCAGCACTGTATTGTGATACACACTGCTCACCAGCAGTCAAGGTGGTGAATTCCTGCACAGATGCAAGGTCTCAGCTATTTTTTGGTGTTTTGACTACTATTTTGGTTCTAAGTGCACCTTTTTTATCAGTGTGTTTGTGGTCAACTTGATAAACTTGATGAATCATCTGTATCTAGAAGACCCATACTGTAGGTAAAATTATTTTTTCATTCTTCAAATCATGACTTTCATGAAGTGGAATTATATATAGATGAACAAACTGCTGCTCAGCTCTGAATATGCAGGGATCCTAATTAAGAGGATTCAAATATTTTATGTGACATGCTTAAAGTGTAATTGAGGAGTGCCTAATTCTGTTTACTACTCATTAGAGTTCAATGTCAGCCAGTGCTCAACTGCTATTTAGCTGCAATGTACAGCACTGGAAAATGATGTACACAGTGAGCTCACTACATCATGAACAGACCGACAGACTCGTCACTCTGTTGCTCTTTCTGAAACAGCATAAATATGCAATCCTCATCAACTTTTTAGTTTTTACAACATCTTTGACTGATTGTACAGCCACCACTTGCAATGCAATTTCAACAGCTAAAATCAAACAGTTTGATTTGGTAGACTATAAACCCTAAAACTGGGTTGTTTCCTAATAGCATTGATCCTGCCCTTGACTTTATGGGCAGTGACATCGTATGGACATCTTATATTTTAAGGAGCTGTCGTAATGGCACACTCTGGCTGAAAGTCAGCATAATATCTTGTGCTGCTTTTGTTTCACTTTACTCTGAGGCAAGAAATGTATTTCCTATGATTGGTGATAGATTATTTTATTCGTGCTGTAAAAGTTTAACATACTTTTTCAGACAAATGACCAGAAGCTTTTTTTTAACATAAATCATCTGAGAGGATTTTTAAATCATGACTACCTGCACCAGTCTGAAAGTGGATGTGAAAGCTTGAAGTCTGCCTTTGCACTACAGACACGGATGTGGTTATGATAGCCTTTTCACTCCTCCACATGCTATCACCTCTCACAGTGCTACCTGTGATGCCTTTCTTTCTGTGCTACATGCACTCCAAAGAAAGCCATAGTGGAGTTGATCGGCTTTAAGTCATGGTTTACTGAAGAGGGCAGGACCCTGTGGAAATTCAAGATGCAGGCACATGGGAAGGGAAACAGAGATTAATACAACCTGGTCAAAAGCCAACTTAACAAGGCTGTCAGGGTGAAGTGCCAGTTTGCCAACAATGACTCAGACTCAGCATGGATGGCTGGCAGCCAACATAATCACAGGGAAAGAGCCTTCGTAGAATACCCCTCCCTCCTTTAGTCATGTCAACAACCACAAAGCCCTTTCACTGCCATTTTGGACTGGGGATTACTACATATCTCAAAGATGCTAAATACTATATTTTAGCATTGATAATTCTATGCCACTTTGAGATACTTATTCATATTTGAGACAGTACAATTACTGCAAAACACCACTGAAAGTCAAAACATTCAATTTCTCATTATGTGTTGGGGTAATTTGTTGGGAAAACTGCTGCTTTGTTCAAAGGTAGTTGGGGTATGTGGCACAAAACAAAGAAAAAGTGGCATACCTCTGGTTGAAAAGACATTTTTCAGACCTTTTTATGCAATGGCAATGACATTGTCAGATGGAATAAGTAAAAAAAAAAAACAATAACTGAAAACTCACAAGTTAAGGGAAAAACAAAAATAGATCGAGTGAGCTAACAGGCAAATGAGACAGAGGTTACACAAAAACATAAGAGGGTGATAATGGACACAGACGGAGGCAAATACTTCCAAGTTGTAAATGTTTCAATTTGAGCAAAATGTTTGCACGTCTGAGGACCTTATGACTCCTGGGGCCTGTTGCACAAAAGTAGGATTAAGACATCCAGGATAAGTGACTGAGCTGAGTTCAACCAATCCGTCCAGGCTTAATCGGTTGCACAAAGACCAAGCCAGGATGAGCAGACACGGATTCAACAAGCCAGGTGAAACCTATTTCTGGATAAGTATATGCACACGGCTTCCTCAAATAGACCCCGCCATCGATCACAGATTCACCGATTCACCATGGCAACTAGAGCGGCGTACTTTTCCCCGTCGGAGGCAGAAATCCTCATGGAGGCTTACGAAGAGGTGAAGGACCAAATTAAAAAGAAAGGCTATGGGAAACTGTCTATCTGATGATTGCAAAATCATCTAAAATCATTATTTATCTACAATGATTGAAATTAATGAAATGAATTAAAATTGAAATTAATGATGCTTATATTTTGTGTTAATGTTTAAATAATGACAGTGGATCTAGTTGAATGTGATAACAATGTGTAGTGGTCAGTGGAATAACTATTGGTTTCCGTTTGTGATGACTGCTGACTGAGATAAGGGATGAGATTAAATAGATCCTGGAACTTAGCCTGGTCTGGAGCAGGCTAGCTCCACAGAATAAATCTCCATGGTAACTTATCCCATAACATATCCCACTTTCCGCTATCCTGCTTTTGTGCAACTGGATCACGGATAAGTTGAGCCAGGATAACCAACATATCCCGGCTTAATCCCTTATCCTAGTTTTGTGCAACGGGCCCCAGTTCATGAATGCAGACCAGAGGCTGGTGGTATACAACAAAAAGAGATTCACATTGAAAATATCTGACCTCATCAACACCTCTGAAGGGTTAACACAACTTTAGGAATTATTCTTTGTGGTATCATTGGAGTGTTACTTTAACAGGTCACCTGGATTTAGACCTCAATATTGTCACGACTTTAGCTCAGTCTACATGCAAGGCCATCCACAAGTACAGTGTATATGCATGATGTTTTCATATATTGATACAGTGGGGAAAATGGTCTATCATTTTGATTTAGGTATGTAATATCTCCAAAGAATAAAGAAAGAGTTCATTGAAAATGTATTTTATCGATCATAGTAATAATACAATTCAAGACACTTGCTGATGTAAATTAGTCCAGAATGTTCTGGAATGACATAGAATGGTCAGCATAATATTCATTAGTTATATATAAGCACCAATACATACACCATTGGAGAGTAGATAGTAGAGACGTTAGCAAAAGATGGATAATTCAACAAAAGGAAGGAGATAATAGCAATACAAAGAGAAAAGGGAAGATACCAGAGCAGGGTTAAAGCAGAAGAGAATAAAACAGAGCAGGAAAAGTGAGAAGACAGGAGAGGAGAATATACGAACAGGGACACATGAAACAAGTCAAGAAGATAAAGATTCAGATGGAAAAAAGGAAAATAAATTAGACAAGAAAGAAGAAATCTGTAGCATCAATCTTTTTAGAGCTGTAATTCAGAGCTTGGGAGAGCTGGTCTCAGAGGGAGCAAACAAAGAAGAAGCTCATCTGAGATGTGCACTGTTTGAATGAAGACTTACCACTGAATGCAAATGACTGGGGATATTAATGTGCTGTGACTGTATGATTTTCTCCCAAATATTACACTCACAATATATTTTAATCAGTGTAGAAGTTAATGCCATATTTGTTTCTATAATATTCTGAACACGAACCACAAGCTTGTCTTATGATTCTTATTTAATTAAGTGAAAATCAATCATGGCCACAATCCACTTTCATAAATGCTAACAAAGACACAATAATTATGTATAAATTCAATGTATCTGAGCCATACTCTGTCCGTCTAAATTGGAGGCCTGTTTGGTGATGATAGATGAGTTTTTTTCCACCTGGATGTATGAAATTCAGCTCTATTGCACCATTTTGTCCCCAGAAAATAAAATCCATTTTCCTTAAGTGTGAAAGGAAAACAAATGCTGTCATGAATGATGCTTGAAACTTTCACTGCCCATGTTTTCAATGCTCATACCAACAGTGTTGAAGCTCAGCAACTACACAACTCATAAATAATAATTTAAAAAAATTAATACTATTGAGTTGTATGAAACGGGATGCAAACATTGGATGCTAATGTTCATACACCTGTCCACCAATGCAAACTCCACATCTTTAATTTTTAACTACAACATATTTGTGCATTGGCACTGAATGTTGGTGATTTTTGAGGAATTGGGGAGCAAGTTTTAACATCACCATTAAATTACCTGTTAAATTCCTTATTATGATGTAATTCCTCTTGAAATATGGTGTTGTGTGGGACCACTTTAAAGTTTCAAAGGATGGGATATCAGGTAAGGAAAGAAGGACTGCTTGATTTGGTAGACCTTAAAAGATTCACAGTTTTCCAGGAAAGTAAAGTGATGTCTTTAACTTGATTTTATCCTTCAATGTCTGCTGTCAAGAGTACTATACTGGAGGTACAGCTCTAGAGAAGGCAATAGTCACTTGGTTGGTCAACCACTTTTGTCCAGACTGAAATATCTCAACATCTTATGGATGGATTGACATAAAAGTTTGTGCAGACATTGCAGGTTCCCAGAGGATAAATCCTTGTACCTTTAATAATCCCCTGACATTTCCTCTTGTACCAGATGTTCAATTTTTTAATTGGATTATGATCAAATGGCTGCAAGGGCTGGCTGGAGTTTAAGGTTCATTTCTCAGAGGTACCACTGCATGAAAAGTCACATTTCCATCAATTTCCTTCACTGTAAATTGCCGTGGAAGTTCTCCCTCAGCCTCCCTCGACTGTGACCATGAGGTGTTAAAATGCAAATGTAAATGCTGCAAAGCTATACAAATGCAAATTGGGATTTTGTGTGTGTGTGTGTGTGTGTGTGTGTGTGTGTGTGTGTGTGTGTGTGTGTTCTGTGCCTACAGAATACAAAGATTTTTTTCATGAGGATTTAAAAATGTGTTTAAATAATTTTATAGGTTACATACAGGATAAGTGTCCTGACTCTCAAAAGTCTTTAATTTTCCACTTAAATTGCTAAATCAAAATTGTGAAAATTAAAGCATCTACAGTTACACTGGTCACAATTTTTCGCATTTTGCCACCACAACACCAGATGAACAATGCTTGTGTGATTAGCTTGCAAAATTCCAGCAGAGTAAGTCCACTGATGATTCTTTAAGTAGGAATAAAAAGGGAACACACCAAAGTAACTTTTCTTTTTTTATTTTCGATGATGTCACTTTAGAAAATCAATTTAGAAAATCAAAGTACCTAACAAAATCACAGCATGTTTTTCATTTATGCAACAATGTGATTAACCACGCCCCCCGCCGACAGATGGTTAGTTTCCGACGATTTTCGGAGCCGGCAAAGTTCCCTGTAAACTTGCCATAAATCGCGGGGATTTACGGGTCGAAAATGTGGTTTTTCATGCAGTGTACTTGGTAACGTCCACCATGAAGGCCACATCACACAGATAGGTTTTAGCATCATCTCTATGAATTCTTTGAGAGAAACTGGCACTTTGGAACAATTTTACTTCACCCTGTGCTATCAGCTCCTGAGCTGTAACAAGGCGCTCTGTCAAAAATTCTCCGTCTGAATAAAGTTTCAGCTTCTTAGATGTTAGCTCCTTCACCACAAAATGTCATCCAACTTTATCCAAGCACATATGCTCTTGCTGCTCTTTCAGTTTAGCATGTTTTGAGCTGTAATGACGCTCAAGATTGCTCCACAAACTCCTAGGCACACTGGCTTGCTGTTCACTTAAAAAACAAAGAAACAATAATATTAATTATAATTGTTTGTCCATTTCTCATGGAAATCGCAACATTCTGCACCCACTTTTCTTTTTTGACAGTTGCCCTGAGGCCAGATCCCCCCATACAGGAATTGGCATTAGAATTGGCAGGACATGCAACCGGTTTGGGTTTCTTTACCTCTGTGCCCACATCTTTGTACCTTATATATTTTTCCATTAAGTAAAACTATCATGATCGTGTGTAAAATTGTTTAGTTTCTGCATCCTACAGGTGAAATAGTGGACTGTCATTTAATGGGAAGTTAAACTGAACTGCCAACTGTTAATCAGTGGCTGAAGAACCTTTCAAATTCCCTAACCCTGCACATGTTTCCTTACTCTAAAGGCATCCATAGACATTGAAAAACATATGGGACCACACTACATGCATTAATTTGAAAACAAATAGTTACCAAATCAGTCAGGTACTCCTTGATGTAAAAACAACTTTTGTATGACAGCATGAATAACTGTATACATTTATTATTTAATCAAACTATATTTCATATCCAATCTACTTCAAGTAAATACCACATGTAACTCAAACATCTAGTTTCCCGAGTTGTGTTTAGTTTAGTTTCCGTCTAGAGGTATGTTTGATCTATATTTTTCGATGAGGTATGTTATATTAGGGGCCATAAAAACCTGTTTGAGCACCTTTAAGTTGCCAATGAAGGAACTTTGTGATAAACAGTGCATAACTTCTCACAAATGATCTCTCCCCTTTCTGTCTCTGGAATAAAAGCTTGGCTTGATGCTAATTCTCTAATCCCCACTATCTCCTCTTGCCTTATTCTTTTCCCTCATTCTGAGACATCATTCACTCTCTCTGTCTCAGTGATATATGCCCCTTCCTCCCTCTCTAAATATCCACTCGTATATTCAGCTGCTGTATACAGTAACCTTTTACATTCAGTTCTTGTATTGTGGCTTTGTAATCTCTGTTGGTATTCAATGCTTGTCTCTGTAGTCTGTCTCTCTGAAGCTTAAGTTCCTCTTTCTACTCTATTGCCAGTCTATTTACAAAGGGGAGGCGTAGCATATGTTTTCATCTAGAGGCAGGACAAATTAAGTCCTATCTGGCCCAGCCTCGCTTGCAGGGAACTGAGGAGAAAGGGGGGAGTGTGTGTGTGTGTGTGTGTGTGTGTGTGTGAGAGAGAGAGAGAGAGAGAGAGAGAGAGAGAGAGAGAGAGAATTGCTCAGAAAACGCTATAGCAAGAGAGAGGTGTGTGTGACTGCAAGGGAAAGTGTGGTTGTGTGTGTGAGAGAGATGTAATAAAAGTGCAAGGAAGCATTTGAGAGTGTGTGTTCTAGTACAGCTATCTTTGTGAGAACAGATTTGAGTTTTAGACCTTTCAAAGTGAGGACATTTTGGCTGCTCCTCACTTTCAGACAAACCTTCAAAGGGCTGCTTGAGGGTTCACACTTGTTTTTAAGGCTTAGGTTGGAATTAAATGTAGTTTAAGGTTAGACATTTAGCTGCCATGGTTAAGGTTAGGGTAAGGTACCAGGGGATGTATTATTACAATTAGGGCCCTCACAATGGTAGAAATACAGGTTTTATGAGTGTGTGTGTGTGTGTGTGTGTGTGTGTGTGTGTGCGTGTGCGTGCGTGCGTGTGTGTGTGTGTGTGTGTGCATTCATGCGTGTGAAAAAGAGGTGTCGTGAAAGAAAGAGACATTAAGGTGTTTGTGTGTGTTGGGCAGCAGGGTTCATTGCTTTAATAGACCCTGGTAGTGAATTAAACAGTTGGAAGCTTTGTGTTGTTTACGCATGCAGGCTGAAATGCTGTGGATCAGCAACCTGGGATGAAGACGTTTTTTTTTTTGTTGTTGTTTTTTCCTCCTGCTTAGATGAACAAAAGTTTCTACTTGGGGCTGTAAGATGTGAATCGAACAAAAAGATTAAAGGTCTTGCATTTGGCTCAGATAGGTGACACAGTGGCACTGTGTGAAATAAAATGTCTGCTTCTTATGTATTCTGTTGCAGTGCACACACAATAAGAAGCACTGCAGGGAGGTGATGGGGCTTTGGTTTTAAATTAAAAAGTAATAATAAGAGAGCTTGCAACGCGGTTTTCTGCTTTGAATTAAAATGTAAAATACAGTATGTATGAAGTTTGGCTTCTTGAATTAAGGGTGTAATTATGTTATGCAAAGTGCCATAAAAGTGGGCCACAAAGCTACAAGTTTGAATTAATAAGTAGAACACTTCAGATGTGCAATAGCAAACATGGCATTATACCTAAATAGTTACAGTTTTTTCAGCTTTTTTCCAAAAAAATAAATAAATAAAAATAATAAAATAAAGCTTGGAGCAATTATAAAGGAAAGTAAGCCCTACAGGTAGTGAGAAATGAACTGTGAGTCTCCCAAAATATAAAATATTATCAGGGGCTAAAAACACAGAAAGACATTTTAAAAAGGTAAACGATTCAGAGCTTTTGAGAAATCATTTGTGTTTTCCTATGTGTTAGCATGTACGAAACTCCTGCTGATTCCTCAAAATATACCATGTAGACACTCAATATATCACTGTTGGGTTCCATTAGTGCAAAAACTGTAGAATGATAATGAAAATACACACACAATCACCACCACTGATGACATCACTCGGAAACATGTCTATAAAATGCATGACTGTCATCATTGCTGTAAACACAGTCTGACTTCTTCAGTGAACACCACAATCTTTTCTTGTGATGCCTTTTGTTGCCAAGTGTTCAGTTCTTCTCAGTTGAACACACTGTTGCAGCAGTAGGGGGACACGCGTACAACAGCATACATTTGCATATTCAATGAGGTTATCCCAGCTAAAGATCTATAATGTGCTCAAATGTTACAGTGATGATCAAGCACTCACATATGTGTATGTGACTGTATGGGTTCAAGATAAATAATCACAGTGGTTAAATAGTGGTTGCTGCTGCAGATCCAGCAGCAACCACTATTTGTAATGAGATGTCTAATAAATCAAAGTACTCATATTTAGCTATCTCTGAGTCATCATGTACCCTGAGTAACAAGATTAGGTTCAGCTTCAAGCTCATCTAGACAGCAACAAATTTCCACTAATATGAAAGACATATAGTGGGGTATAAGCATAGATGCTACCAATTTGAGCTTCCAATTCAATCAATGTAGAGCACAGGTATTACAGAACCTCTGCTCTATCATTGTCACTGTCAGGACCTGGTTAAGAAGTATTTCCTTTCTCACAGCAGACAGAAAATCTGTCATAACAGCAAAAACCAAGGTGTTCATAATAACATTAAAAACAGCTTTGTTCAACTGAAGCGTCTGAGTAAGCTGTGACAGTGTGACAGTGATCCATGATGCACAACACCAAGGCCCTGAATCTGAAGCAGCTAAATGGAATTCAGCCATTATTCATTTTCTTAACCCAAAACCTCACCATACCACCTCTCTTTTAACCAAACCCTAACCTGGGATCTTCCCACTGTGACATGTCAAATGTCTTCTGTACAAAAAGGCATATTAAGGCAATGGTGGGAGTATAGTGAGCATGTGGCTATTGTTACGGGTCCCAAGGTTGGTAACACAACAACAAATGAAATTAGGTTCGATGTCACTCAATTCCTGAAAAAATAAAATAAAATAACTAAAAAAATAGACCCACAATTATTTCGGCATTTGTGGTGACAAAATAAGTCCTCCTTATGTATGTAATCACATTTTATTAATACTTTTCACCTTCTTCAGTTGAAAATAACATACTATATGTAACATAAAATAAAAGAAACACATCTTTCTTCATTCCCATCTTGTGTGGCAAGCCCCAGTGTGTGTTGAAGCTATATGCTAGCTGTTAGTATTAGCACTGCTGTGCAGTCAAAAGCTGAGGCATGCTTAGTTGAAGTTTTTTGTTGCTGTTGTTGTTTTGTTTTTATTTATACTATCTCTCCCAACCAGTTTCATAATTAGCCTCTCCTACCAGTTGTCTCTTTCGCCAGTAGCCACTCTCAAAATCCCAACTGAAGCATAATGTGTAAGTGATGTGTATTATCCTTCAAGTAATACCTTTAGTGTTTTCATTTATATAATGCAGGGAACCGTTTCACTTTCAACCATATATCTGATTCTGACCAACTGTCATGGACTCTGGTGGAGCTTCTTAGCCCCACCCTCCTGCTCAGACCCCTCTGCTCATCCTCCACTCAGCCCTGTCAGCTTTTTCCACCAGTGCTCTGCCCACACCTTACTGCACTCCCTCTGCATTGACTGTCAGCCAATCTGGGACCAGCCTGCTCTGCCACCACACACCTGTTTCTCATCTGCTCATTTGCTCCTCAGTATTTTTGCCAGTCAGTGTCCCTTTGTTCTTTGCCAGATCGCTGTTAGTGCTTATGCCTGCCTCGTATCCCGCCTGTTCTTCTGTTCTGCTTTTTTGGATTTTTGACCTGTGCCTGTTACCTGACTTGTGTTTTTGCCTGCCAACTCTGTACCTCTGCCTGATCAACCTGCTTTCCGGTTTTGACTCTAGCTACCAACGGTATTCTGCAGGTCTGCATTCTGTAGGTCTGATATTTCCACAGCTACGCTGATGATACACAGCTGTACATTGCCGTGTCTCCTGATGACACTGGGCCAATAGATACCCTTTTTAACTGCATTTTAAATATCAAGTCATGGATGGCAGGGAATTTCCTACAGCTCAACCAGGGCAAAACAGAGGTTCTAGTAATGGGTTCTGAAGGCCAGACTGAGAAACCAGTACAATCTGTTAAAAACGTGGGTGTGATTTTTGAGTCTGAGCTGACTTTTATCCCACATATCAAAAATATAACAAAAATAGGCTTTTATCATCTTAAGAACATAGCCAGAGTCCACCCGTTTCTCTCTCAGGCCAGCACAGAGGTGCTAATGCATGCTTTTATTTCCTGTCTTTTAGATTACTGTAATGCCCTGCTCTCTGGTCTTCCTAAAAAGAGTATTTCGAACCTCCAATTACTGCAAAATTCAGCCGCACGCATGCTGACGAAGACCAGAGGGCGGGCCCACATTACACCAGTCTTACAGTCGCTGCACTGGCTCCCTGTCCGCTTCAGGATCAATATTAAGGTTCTTTCACTAGTTTTTAAATGTCTTACTGGCCTTGCGCCCTCTTATTTATCTGACCTGCTTTTACCATATCAACCCTCGCGGACCCTGAGGTCCTCCAGCACCAGCTTTTTATCCATATCAAAAGCCAGAACAAAAACCTATGGTGAGGTGGCATTTAGCCACTATGCTCCACACCTGTGGAACAGCCTGCCGGAGAGCCTCAGGATTGCAGAGACAGTCCTGAGACAGAGGCAGTTGATATTTTTAAAAGAAGGTTAAAAACGCACCTTTTTAATCAGACTTTTAGCTGACCTTTAAAATCTTATTACATTTTATCATTTATCTTTGCTGTTTTATATTTTGTATTATTTTACCCTAATTTGTCTACTTTACTAATTATCTTATGAACTTTTCTTCTTTTAAATGTTTAATTTATTTTCTAATTCCAGTGTTTCCTGGGGGGGTCCTCCACACTGAGAGATGTGTCTGATCTGTTGAGGACTCCTTACCTTGGTGTGGGGGTCCGCCGGTCTGTCAGGGTCGGATGGGCCCGGGTGCGGGTGCCCCCTGTGCTCACAGTCCCTGATGACTCTCGGTGTGGACGAACCCAAAGGTGGCATTCTCTTCAATCATTAGTGCCCTGCCATGTCTCGTTACCCCTGCTATTGTCTGTGGTGAGAGTGTGTGTGTGTGTGTATGCATGGAGTTGAGGGTGGGTGTTTGTACATATGGAGGGTGTGAGGGGTGGGTTTTTAGTGTTGTTCTATTTTGATTTATATTGTTTTTAACTCTTGTGAAGCACTTTGTGTTGCATTTTATTATGTATGAAAAGTGCTATATCAATAAAGTTTGATTTCATTTGATTTGATTTCAAAGAAAGTGGTGATTTTAGGATTCACTGTGTGTACCCTTGTCTAAATATAATGGGTATGTAGAGAGTGGTCAGGGTGGTGGGACAGCCCAGGGCAGGGCGCTGGAAAATTTCCCTTGGAAAGCACATTTTGGACATTTTGGGTTGGTTTGACACACAGACAGACACCTAGGTACACTGCTTATTGATAGCTCTTTAAATAAATTTGGTATACCTATGCACAAGCAGTGTGGAAACCAGAAAATGTTAAACTAGTGCAACAAGTCTCTTAATTCACATTTTAGTAGATGCACTGTAAAGCAAACAACAACACCAAAGTGGTTCTGTGATGTTTGTGTCACGGGCAGTCGGACTTTATCATGATTGTGCTTGGTTTGTACATATTTTCTGATTTACTGTTGCATGCTTTTATTTGTGTGATTTACTAGGTTTAAACCAAGGCTAAAAACTTAGACTAGTCATGCAGAGCTATTTAATGTTTGATGAATCAACCTAAAAGGCAACACCTGGGCAAGAAACAGTCACATGTTCCAATAGTTTTGCTCACTTGAAAAATGGGTGGGTTCAAACAAAGGGTGATATGCCCTGAGATGTGCATCTAGATGTAAATTCAGAAAATAAAAGCTGAAATTCTGAACTCTTGTCTCATACTCATCTTTTGATCTTAAACCCAAATGTCTTTAGTGAACAACAAAAACAAAGAAATTGGCCTTGCCGTTCCAATACTTTTGGAGGGGACTGTATCCGGTCTGGCCGTCCATTTCCAATGACCCTGGTTGCTTTTGTTACGAAGGTTTTACACCTGCCTAGTTGGTATTTTTAGTTTAGTTTTAACCTTTCGGTAAAGGTTTTAATCCTCTGTGGCTCCTTTGTTGAAAGCATGGGAAATAAATTATCCTTGGCTCTGTACTAGCATCTGTGGCTTCCTATCCTTGTAATTAAGATCACAGTCAGTGTGCTCCTACCCGATCATACCAGAACCTACCCCCATTTTTGAAAATAATCTGCTATTCTACTCAACAGTAGTTTCCACAACCTCATCCTTAACCCACCCATTTTTACATCCCCACCACTTATGAAGCATTAAAATGAGGTGAGGTAGGCAGAAATTGGCCCAAAACAGTTCCTGCTGAAAGGGGCTAAGGCCAACTTGAAAAACTGAGAGCCTATCATTAAAATGCATTGATTTCAACAGTAGTCATAAGACTTAAAGGTAACATTTGGCTTGGCAATGTTTTGTCATTTAAAGTTCCCTTTCAGGCTATTCAGTTAGGTTGAAAAGACTTGCAACAAAGCTGTAAGCCTTTATAGTTAATGGTTGGTGTGAATTACTAAAAACAATGTTTTTATTCAGTTTTGGAAAAAAAAAAGACACTTCTGCAACTGAAGGGTAAAAAATGAGATAAATCAAACCTCACATCCATTCTCTCGCTCTGTGATTCCCCGTCTGTGTCGCACAGCAAAACAAACGTGGTCTCTCACTCCTTCTCTCTCACTGGCAAGGCTATTAATTTTAATATGATTGGAAATTTCCCCTGAAAAACTCCAGGGACTCTTGCAGCCAGACCAGGCTGTGAACAAGAGATGAAACTTCAACTAGTTTCAACACTCCAGGCACTTGAACATCAACAGTGCTGTCATCACTCATAATGCCCAATATATCCAACTACACAGCCATCCCATCTTTCTCAAAATCAGGATCAAAAGCAATCAAGTCTTCCTCCCTCCCACCCCACACCAAACCCTCCCTTTTTAAATTGTATTTCAAGTGAGTTAAATTACTGTCAAAATAAGTAGGAAGCGCTGATGAAATGTTAGGTAAGACCTGGCAGAAAATTCAAGAGACATGATTATTTTCAACCTCGCCAGACACTTTGAAAGGCCTCCAAATGAGAACATCACAGTGCTTTCACTAATTTCAATGCAAAATAAGTAACGCTTCTGACACTTGAGACCACAAATAGAAAGAGTTATCCAGCATTTTGAAATCTGGCAGTTACTGACAGAGGCATATATATTCACCTCTTTTCTAAAAAACTACACAGTGCCAGTTTATGAATATTAGCAAAAAATGCTCACTTGATATCAAGACAGTTTTGCTCAGTGGCTTCAGCCCCTTTCTTACTCCTTTTGCAGCTTTTCTTTGTGTACTGAACCTTTACATGCTTCTCTTGGCGCTCAGTAAATTTTCATGATTCTTGAATGTGCAGCCAAGCTGGCAATTCAAGCAGTTATTGATTAAAAGTGATAAAGTATCTCTCATAAAAGCAGATGCAGGTTATTTATGGCTGCATGTAGCCTCAGCTGGACAGTGTACAGTAGTGTTTAGCTCAGCTGCTATGCTCTGGTACAATGGACTGCTACATTTTGTTCTCTGATTCAGCATTTCCATGCAGTACAATTGTAGATGTGGTCATACATGAACCCTTAAACATGTTTATTGCTTTTCCTAATAAGGATTCCCAGGATTTGCTACACTGCAAAATGCCCACAGTGTCAGTGATTTAGACTGCTACTAATACTTAAAATCTTGGTATGAATCTTGCAACACTGCTCAAAGATTAAAACCAGTAAAAAAGTGACAGTACTGGGTCTTACTGTAAAATAAATCAGATCACTCTTCCACATTGTTAAGAACACAAAATGCCACTCTCAGACAGAGAAGACAGGAGGCAGATGAAAGGTTAACAGTTTTAATAAGTATTCAGGGAATGTGCAAACAGACAAATACACATGAGGCAGAGAATCCAGAGTCAGGGAAGTGACAGATCCAGTTTCTTCAGTGAGAGCAGACTGGCAAGGCGCAGACAGGTGGAGGACAGGTGAGGATTTGGCGCCTGAGCACACACACAAAAAGAGAGTCAGGAAGGCAGGTAGCAGACAAGAACAAAATAAGACAAAAAACATACTGAGCAATCTTTGAGAAGTCTTGGTCATTGCCATGCTGGTGCTTATATATTGTGTAGGCAGGTGAGTCTCGGTTGCTTGATTGAGAGCAGCTGTGCTCAGGAGGAGAGGAGGCTGGACCCAACCTGTCGGCCACGCCCTGCAGTGACACAGACTCTGACATGACAGACAGGTGAGAGACAAATATGAGACAAAAGAAGAGGAAAAACACAGGGACACAATGGGGAAAAGGAGGGGAGACTGCAGATCTCCACACATATCAAGTGTGTGAATCAAATGTTGCTTTATTCAATAAGAAAAGTGGAATGTCTCACTCAACTGACTGATGTCTCCACTTACTCATCCATACCACTGCTGAAATTCCCATTGCCATGCTGAGGTCAGCTTTTTCAATGTATCATCCACGGTGAGTTTCCAAAGTGGCCAGAAATGATTGACAGATTCAAGAAATCATAGCCATGCTAGTTGCTTGGCTGCGGGAGGGCAGTGTCTATTGGTTAACGGTCCATCATTTTGGTCATTTGGACATTCATGGTGCCCAGAGTTCAAGGTTTATTCTACAACATTGATGCATGATTAAATGCAAGTTGTAGTTCTCTTATGCTGTACACTTTACACTTTAGAGTCACCAATTAACCTAATGAGCATGTTTTTGGTCTGTGGGAGGAAGCCAGAGTTGTCGGAGAGAACCCACGCATGCACGGGAAGAACATGCAAACTTCGCATAGACCAGGGGATCGAACTGGCAACCTTCTTGCTGTGAGGCACGCGCACTACCTGCTGCCCCACTGTGCCGCCTTTCTTTCTTTCTTTCTTTCTTTCTTTCTTTCTTTCTTTCTTTCTTTCTTTCTTTCTTTCTATTTTGGTGAAGCATGGCAGATGAGTTGAAGAGTCTCACAGCTTGAGGAAAGAAGCTGCTCTGTAGTCTGGTGGTACAGCAGTGAATACTTCTGTATCACTTGCCAGATAGCAGCAGAGTGAACAGGCTGTGGCTGGGGTGGATGCTGTCTTTTAGTTGGCCTCTGCTTAGACACCTCACTGATATCACTGATGCTCGGTAAATCAGTATCAGTTATGTTCTTGGTAGTTTTTCATCATGTTTTTTTCACTTGCTGCAGACCCCTCCTGTACTGGGCTGTGAAGAACAGACATGAAAATGAAGTTCAACTCTGTAGTGCTGAGTATGCCAGGCTAGTATTAACTCCACAAGTTGCCTGTCAGTACTGTAAATGCCTGCCATCAGTGCGCTCTGGGTAGTGGGCAGGGCAATGGGAGCTGACCCTTCCAGAGGAGGAAGGAGATAAGCTTATCCCTTCATCTTGGGCTCTCCTTCTGGTTCTGCCATCTTGTTGTTGGTGTCTGATGACAACGATGGAGATTTCCCCAACCTGTGGCTATGAGCTCCGCCACAGCAGCTGTCTCCTCCTATTTGGCTATTATCTGGCTCAGCACACTTTCTTGAGGTGTATTGATACAGGGTTGGAGCCAGTCCACAGGGAAGGGATCAGGGTTTTGTTCTACTAAGATCTACCAAACCCTCATGGCCACTTCTGAGGAAATAGCTACACTCTACACAGTGGAATTTGTACAACATCTGCAAACACTAGGTTTCGTGATAAATTGACAAAGAGCTGTTTGCTTCCCACTTGGGTGTGGAACTGAACTTCATCACCATGAGAGCAAAGCTATTCCAAGGCATGCTGGATGCACTTGAGTCTCTGCTGTCACACATTACACCCAACAGAGTGGCGACAGCTCTGTTAGTGATGCCTCTGCCGGTAATCAGCAAACCATGTGATTGTCCCCTTAGGCCTCCTACACATAAGGAAAATCCAGATTTGGTTTGTCCATCTGCACCTCGACACAGTTCGGCAGAAGAGCCAAATGCTGACCATCCCTCCCACATTGCTGTCAGACCTGATATATTGGAAAACTTCCTGTGCTTCTGTTGATAGGAGACTGTGTAGAACACTGAGCTGAAATCAGGGTTATTTCCAAAGTGTGTGAAGACTGAGTGAAGGGCAGTGGAAACGACATCCTCTGTTGATGTGTTTGACCTGAATTCAAAATAATGATGGTCTGAACTGGCTGGGATATAATCTTCGATAATTAAAAAAATAATAATAAAAATGATAAAAATTTATTTACATCTAGGGGAATGTAAATAGCAGCAACAAAAACACTAAAAAGAACCCTGGTGAATTCTTAGGCAGGTAATATGGCCAACATCTTAAACAAAAAATAAAACAAAAAAAATGTCCGTGGTACAGTCACACCACTTACAATGTCATTTAGTTTGGCTGACCTGGCTGGGTGGTTGGAAGATGTTGTGGGCAGTCCAATCCCTGCAAAAGTGTAGCAAGTTTATTGGAGCTACTGGCCACAGCATCTGCAAGCACTGCTCTCATTGGTCCTAATTCCTTTGGTGATCCCCTGAATTTGATTGTATTTGGCATATGATGAATATAACACACAATATATTTGAATTCTTATACATGGACATGCAAAATCTCGTAGTTAGACATTTCAAGACGGGTGACAAATTGCAGGAAAAAATAACACAAAGTGGACCATTTAGTTCACTCTGACACCAAAACAGCTTCAATGAACCTTGGCACTGATTCTACAATTTCTGGAGCTCTGCTAAATGGATGGAACACAATTCTTCCAAAAGAAATTCCCCCATTTGGTATTTTGATCATAGTGGTGGAGAGTGCTGTCTCCCAAAATCTCCCATAGGCCTTCCATGGGTTGAGATCCAGTGACATGGAAAGCACAGCAACATTTTTTCAAAAAGATAGAGGCGATCACAGAGCTAACAACAACAACAAACAAATTTGCAATGGCCCTTCCCTCTAAGGGGAGACATGGACCCAAACCACACCAGCATAATGCCCCCCACAGTATAACAGAGTCACTGAATCCCCTCACTGTCAAGCATTCAGGCCTGCACCATTCAGTTTACTCCACATATGCACTTGCCCATTTGTCAAGAATATGATGACGGATGACTCATATAACCATATCACTTTTTTCCACATCTCTGTAGACGATTTCCTGCAGTTTTTATACAGCTGAACTCTCAAATGTACTTTCATCTTTGTAATGAGAGGTTTATGCACTGCAACCCTACTATAATATCCCTCTCTATGTAAATGCTAATGGGCTTACTGACACAATCTCATCACATCCTGCATCAACATTCACCTGAGGAGTTTATCCTGTGCCGTTGACCACAATTTCCGACTCTGTTCAATGATACCCTTTCCATAAATCTAAATGCAGATGTCACTTTAGTCACTGTTGCTATTTAAACACGAGCCAGTTGAGAATTCTTTGTGACTGAAGCTCCTGCCATCCGTGCCCCAACCATGAACCCTCTTTCAAAGTCACTTAGATCTTTTCCTCTTGCAATCTTGATGAAAAATCTGAATCAGCTGAGCCTGTACAGCATTTTTATGCATGCCACAGAGCATGATTGGATGCTAATTGGTTAACTGTACCATGCAGTGCACCTGTGTGGGAGGCATCTGCATTCATTATGTTTTTCCACTCCTTTATTCAGGTTTTCCTTTACTTTGGCACCTGCCTGTATGTATCCCATATGTTTTACTGATGTATTGCTCTATCAAAAATTGCTCACAATCACAAAATTCAATGTCAGTTTACTCTATGCCTCTTTTAATCACTGTATAGCTAAAACATAAACTTATAGCCCCTTGAATCTTATTTTAATTTATTTTTATTTTGCTGATGTGAAATCCTCTGAATCTAAGAGGTTCATTCTTCAATCAACCCTACCTCCAGAAAGAAGAGCAATATTTCATGACTCTGCAAAACCCCAGATTATGTTCAATCATGACATTTTTGAACATTCAAAATCAACATTATTCAAATGATTTAATCCCACCTTGTTTGTGCAAGTAGCTATAGTTAGGTTAAGGTGCAGATCAGGTTAAGCAACTAACACTACTTGGTGATGGTCATATAAAGATCATGTTTATAGTAGTGCTGTCAAAAATATCGCATTATTAACGCATTAATGCAAATCAATTTTCGCGGCGTCATTTTTTTATCTTGAGATTAACGTTCTTTGTGACCTAGTGAACTTGTAGTTTTTTATAAGTTGTGGTCACTGCCAGTAACGTTAGAAAAACTACAGGATCCGATTGTAAACCAGAAACAAAACAATAGGCACACCCCACGCACGTGTTTGGTCTTCTCTGCTTGTTAGCTGTAAAAGAGTAGGCTTCCAGTTTGTGTGGATGTCAAGCGCAAAATGCTGAAATGGATGCGAATAAGATTCTGAATGGAAAGTTTAGTTTCAAAAAAGTTGCCAGATGGGTCGACTGACAAGACCAAAGTTGCTGTGTGTACTGTTGGTGTGAACTGAGTTATCACTGTAGCACATCCAGTCTGAAATACCACTTGATGGCCAAACACACAGCGAAAGCGAATTCTCCACCGCCTCCTAGTCAAAACCAGGCGACAATGGATGGCTTTCAACAGAGGCATATGGATACCGCAACTAAGAACAAGCTTACTGCAGCCATAGACAAGTAATGTTCATTGTTTCTGGAGAGAAATAAGAGGCTGGGTTGATAAGCCTCTGGTGAATAAACAGAAGAGCATCATAGTCTGACTGCTTGTATGTTCAGAGGAAACTTAAGAAAGGAAAGTTTCAGCCATGGTTTAACTGCAGTCCTAGTTTACAATGATGTGCACTTTGTAACTTTATCTTGTATCACCCTGTTTTGATCCCTTAGAAAGGGTTGTTGAAGGGGCTTTTTTGTAACCAAGTATTTCTTTTTTGTCATTTGTTTATTGACAGTGTTAAAATGTGTGAGATTTGATTCATTCAAATGTGAATGACTGCTCAAAGTGAGAATGTTAGTGTGAAATATAACACTACACATTGTTTTCAATGAAAAAACATTTGCACAAAGCAAGCCTATCCACTTTTATATGTTGATAAGAATATTAAAATGATAATTCAAGGCACGTTAAAAATGTGCCATTAATTTGCGATTAATCGCGAGTTAACTATGACATTCATGAGATTAATCGTGATTAAATATTTTAATCAATTGACAGCACTAGTTTATAGTCAAAAAAAGCCCACATTATTTGTTTGTGTGACACAAGACCTTGTTACATGAAGGGTACACATTACTTCCTGCTATGGAACACAATATTTACACACAATACCCACAATATTTGGAGGTGCACTGAAAAAAGTAAATCTAAGAAAATGTAGTTGTGACATAATTAAGCCTGTGATAATAACAATTCTTAACAAAGTTTGTCTCTTGACATGAATATATCAAGATGTGAATTACTCTACATTTGTTCAAAACACAAGTCGTTTTGATTTTTTTCCGTAGCAAGCTGTTTGTAAGTCACTCAACAAATCTTCTTATGCAGACCCACACAACAAACATGCTCGTTGTATTTACTCGCCCTCGCGCCCCGTGTGGTGCATTCTGGGTACTTTGCGCCAAAACCGTTTGAAAAACATCAAAAGGAGAAGTTCAAGAAAGTGGGAGACTGAACTTTAAGGTAAGAATTAAGTTAATGTTAGTGATATAGTTGGTTAATTACTACAGTCTTTCATATTGTAGAAATCAATCAGATAGGCTCGTGATGTGATTTGTAATTAACAATAGCAAGTGGCTTCAAAAGACTTCTTGTATGACTTGAAACTAATGCTAGCAAGTTTTAAAATACTTTTTTTCAAGTATTTTAAAGAGTGCCTATGTAGAAATGGATGGAATGTTATGATTTTAGCATCTAATTATTAACAATGCTAATCAAAGTTGGAAAATCATCAGAGAGATACCAAGAGACTTGTACATGAATGTGCTGCAGTTTGCGGAGAACTGCTGCTAACATTTTGATTGGATTATTTTATGATATTTATTGGAAATTAAACTATCAAATTGAATGAGACGATTTAGCCAATAGGTCTTAAATGTACTTAAAATGGCCTTCATTTGCATTAAATTTAAATCTGTGATACCTGTAGACAGTCTTATAAAGCTACAAAACTGCTCAAAACTACCAAAGCGACCAAATCATATCAGCCTGATCTCCCATGTGGGGAGAAAGAGTGCTACTGTATAAGAGAGCTATACTGTATCAGTCATTCACATTGGTATACAAGAGGGTTTTATTCTTTCTTGTATATTTTACAGGTTTTTGATGATGACGATGCTGCGACTGTCCAAGAGGCCCTTACTACACATGTCCTCAACATCTTCGTGGTCAGCAAAGAGATGAAGAGATGAAGATCTCCCCAAGCAAGCTGAAATAGCCATTGAGGGAGCAGAGGTCCTTTTTGGTATCCCTGATGTGGCACATGCTTGTACCTACCTGATGGGCCTTATCTATGCCTTGGAACGAAGGTACCCTAACAAACTGAAATACACCTTTTTCAGAAGATCTTCCTAGAGCTTGAAGATGTCAACCAAAAGGTGTCCTCCAAAGTCCATGATCTCAAGGTCAGTTTACATGCATAAAAGCCATACAGACATTGCTAGAGGATTTGAGTGAGCTCCCTCTTGTCAAGATTTACAGTTGTCGGTTTTACATTGCATCTTCTCAGGTTTTCCACCACGCTTCTTCAGTTTACAATGTTATGCATTGAAACTTGTGAGGCGCTGGATTTTGTGTTTTCTGTGTAGTCAATATATTGTTCAGATTTTGAATGTAGCTGTCATTTGATTAGGATGTTGAAACCTTCAAGGTCAGACTTTTGATGGGGTCTCATCCCATGCCCAGTTCAATGGCAGTTCATGTATGACATGAAACATGTATGACAATTTTGTGAGAATTTGCAATAAAATATGTCAATTTTGGTGACTTATGACCTCTTGATTGTGTTGACCCTATGACCTTTCATCTAGTGCAACTTTCACACAATTTGCTGAGTGTACCAGGGAATTCACCCTCTTAATTTTGTTATGTCATTTTTTTCCTAGCACCATGAGGCAAAAATGTCAATTTTTATATTGGACAGATTGACCAACACATAGATCACATACTTGATTTAAGTAGCTCACCGTAATAAAAATATACCATGTTTTATCTACTGAGAAAAAGTAAGGCAACTTTTTACATCATTTTATGACGTAGATCAAACAGGAGCTGTCTTTGTATGTACAACATTAATTTTGCAAGTCATGTTAACTTACATTTGCTGGTAAAGTCAATTTACTTTTGCTAGTATAGTCAACTTACATTTACAAGTTAAGGCAACTTAGTTTTGCAAGTGAAGTCAACTTACCACGATTGACTTTACTTGCAAAATTAATGTTGTACAAACAAACACTACTCTTGTTTGACCTACGGATAAAATGATGCAAAAAGTTGCCTTACATTTTTTTAAGTAGATCAAGCCCCATATTTTTATCAGTGTAAATCCTGAACTGCGGAATATACATAAAATGTAGCTGTTTCTGTGCAACATAATAGTTTCATTCTCATAGCAGTAATGTCCATGTGCTATCATTTTAGTTTCCTGGACTTGTGATTATGGAAGTAACAATGTTTAGCTGTTTCTTCAATAGTGGACCACGCAGCAAAATATCAGCAAAACGTCAATTGTTGCAGGGTGATATTTAGAGAATGGATGCAGTGTGTGGCATTTAAGGCCTGCTGTGTGTGACTGTGTATCCTTGTGTGTGTGTGTGTGTGTGTGTGTGTGTGTGTGTGTGTGTGTGTGTGTGTGTAGCTAGCTAGAGACATAAAAAGACTGTAGTAAGTTGTAGGCCACCTGGGAAGGCAATCCACAGGAGATATCACACACACACACACACACACACACACACACACACACACACACACACACACACACACACACACATGGTTGTGTTTCCATCACTTCTGGGGACATTACAGAGACTTACATTAATTTCCTGGAGATTCACCCAAGCCATAACCACTGCTTGCCTAACTCCTGTACCCTAACCTTTAAACGTAACCTTAGCCTCAGCCCTCATCCTAAAATTTAATGATTTACATTACAGGGACTTCCATTTTGTCCAAAAAAGGAAGGCGGGTCCCCACAATGTGACTGTGTGAACAGATTTATTTTATCCAACATGAGCAATTAATGGTCACACACACACAAACACAAAATCGCACATACAGACACAGCTTTATACTTCCCAGGGGGTCATAGTGTTCCCTTCCAACTCAGCACAGAGTTATTTTGTAACACATGCACACACACACCTAAACACACACACACTACTGTGTCTACTTTTATCTTGTGAGGACACTCATTGATATAATGTATTCCATAGACCCTTACCGTAACCTTAACCATCATAGCTAAGTACCTGACCCTAACCTAAACCTAAGCCTAACTTAAATGTATTCATAACTTATCCTTAAAATCAAGTCCTAACCCTCAAAAAGCCCTTTGAAGGTCCGTCCAAAATGTCTTCAATTTCCAAAAATGTAACTCACTCACCTCCAAAGTCTAAAACTCAAATTGGTTCTCATAAACATAACTGTACAAGTATATACACCCAGACACACATGCATACAGTACTCACAATAGAAACAAGCATACAAAGTCACCCATACAAAATGTGAATACTTTGTGTTATTTGGAAAGTTGGGCTATTGTCTGACAATACCAACAGTCAGCCAGTGACTGTGGCTGAAGAAGATAAGGCACCGGCTGAGGTCAAAGTGTAATCTATTGACTGAGACAGGAGATATATATCATAACTTGGCTCTGATATTGGCTCAACAGTGGGCTGTCATGCATGGCTCTCTCACTACTGTACCATGGTAGATAACACTGTAAGTTGAGTGTTTGCTGACGCGATTCATTTCTGAACTGCTGAGCCAACTGTTTCAAGCTAGTCAGGTCAGATGTTTCATCGGCATATTCTTGTTGAGACAAATCAGGAAAAACTGTTCCTGAAGTAGCCTTTGATTCTCAATAATAGCTCTTATCGCAATTAAATGGCTCAATCTCTAAATGGCACATGATGACATTAATCTAATAAGATGAGATATGTGCTGTGTTTTGATTGCAGGTTGCGTATTTCAGATTTTGGCATTCAAACCACCATTTTGTTTGTGTGCTGTTAGAACATAAATCGTCTCTAGTGAAAGCTGTAGTGTTGACAGTCTGAGATGGAGGGCAGTCTCTGTGACACTGGGGATATGTGTTATTCTCAGTATAAACTATATCAAGCACTTCTGGACCTGAGTGAATTACTGAGCATCAGAGCTAGCTCTGTTGGTCTGTTTGCTAAACAGGCTAATTTACCTTGAGTTTGGAAAAGACTTGCAGCTATTAAAAAAACCATGTCATGAGTAGCCAGCTAGCTAGTTACTGTATCTGTAGTTTCTATATTCCTTCCTTTTGCTTTTTTTACTGCCTTTACTTCTTTCGACCCCCCATCAAAGAAACATAACATCAAGCTACCTCTCACACACACACACACACACACACACACACACACACACACACACACACACACGCACGCACACACACACACACACATTTCACATTTCACATTAATTACACATCAGTTCCTTTAGCTCAGCCTCAGGTGCTCAACATGTGGTCGAAATGTGTTCTTGTGTGTGAGAGAGAAAGACTGTGTGCATTTGTAATGTCAGTAGTAAAACTGAACTGTGACCCAATTAAAGGCTGCTGCATCAGCAGTTGCAGCAGAGCTTCCAGGCCTGTTGAGCAGTGCGGGGTAATAAGCTCTGTACAGCCATGAGTTTTACCCCTCCTCCATTTCTGCGCGGTGTCAACCATGCTGACATATTTTTCCCTATCAAATGAAGGCATTAAGCACACAAGCACATTGAAATATCACAATTTGAGTGCACAAATCAACGCCTTATTAGAATTGATGAGTTGTAAAATGATGCATTAAGAATGTGTTAAGGCCATCAAGCTTTTTCATTAGAAAAGCTCTGAGTACAGTGGCGGGGAAAACACAATCCTCTCATGAAACTAAAGATCAAATTGCTTGTCATACTTTTTGCAATTTCACTTCTTGTGTATGTTAAAATCACAAAGGGTGGACAATGGCACTGACCACATGAGAGTGACTTGGTACAAAAATGTTATTAGACATTCCTGTGGTTCATATACAGATGACAATAAACTTGCCCTTGATTTTCTATATATCTTAGGATAGTAATCAAAGGGTTAGGATTAGTTTTAGAGGGGTATTCCTGTAAGAATTTAATAATCTCAACTGGCACAATTCCCAAAGTATGGAAGTTGGCACACATTTTACCCTTGCACAAGAGAGGAGAAAATGTGACCCAAATAACTACCATCCTATTTCAAAACTATTTTGCTCATCTAAAACTCTTGAATCATTAGAACAAATTTCTTTCTTAATTTTAAATAACGTTGTCAGCTGTAGATAAAAACAAAACAAAAAAAACCAAAAAACAACAGCACTGCCCTGCTCTTTTTGTTGATTTATCAAAAGCCTTTTATAAAGTCGATCATTCCTAACTTCTGCGAAGGCTATTAAATATTGGAATTGATCCTAATACCAGTCGATGGTTCTACAACTATTTGTCTATCAGACAACAGTGTGTAAAAATGGGTAATACCAAATCAGAGATTCTACCAGTAACTAAAGGTTCAATTTTAGGACCAGTTCTGTTTGCTATTTATATAAATGATATTGTCCTGTCTCTGCAAACCTTTAAGGCCCGCTTTTATGCGAATTACACTATTTTATATTGTTGGACTGACTCTTTAAAATCAGCTACTGAAAAACTGCAGCTTTCCTAGAAGCACTTATGGGTCTTTAAACATAAGTACACTTAAATTAATTGCCACTAAAACAAAATATACTTCGTTTTCCGAGTCCACATATTGATGCACTAATAACAAAACTAAAAGCAAGGCTTGTTTTTTCGTACATAAACAAGACCTGTTTCCCTTTGTCTTGTCGAAAAAGGACTGTAGAAGCAATCTTTCTCTTTCTGCTAGATTATGGTAATGTGATCTACAGGCATGCAGCAACATCAACTCTTACGCCATTATAGTCTGTCAACCATTCAGCTCCAAGATTCATAAGACGAGACACCTACGCACTCATCACTGCATTCTGCATCAAAAAGTAGGTTGGCCCTCTCTCTCTATTAGGAGAAACCAGCTTTTGTTTTCAATTATCTATAAAGGGCTTCTCAAAAATTGCCAACATATCTGACATCACTTACTGGCTGGAGAGTTGGAACACATGACACCTGCTCACAGGGCTGCTTAATGCTGCAGGTTAACACAAATTTGGGAAAGACTGGTTTCAAATAAGGGTTGCACGGTGGCGCAGCAGGTAGTGCGCGTGCCTCACAGCAAGAAGGTTGCCGGTTCGATCCCCGGGTCAGGCGGGGCCTTTCTGTGTGAAGTTTGCATGTTCTTCCCGTGCATGCGTGGGTTCTCTCCAGGTACTCCGGCTTCCTCCCACAGACCAAAAACATGCTCATTAGGTTAATTGATGACTCTAAATTGTCCGTAGGTGTGAGTGTGAGTGTGAATGGTTGTTTGTCCTTGCATGTGACCCTGCAATTGGCTGGCGACCGGTACAGGGTGTACCCCGCCTCTCGCCCATTGTAGCTGGGATAGGCTCCAGCCCCCCGCAACCCCGAAAGGGATAGGCGGTATAGATAATGGATGGATGGATGGTTTCAAATGAACTTGAAACTTGATACTTTGATTCAACTGGGTCAAGTCAGAAATTTTGTAAAAGCACGGACTGATTATAGTTGTGATTGTTTTTATCATACAGATTGCTTTGACTTTTTATCATATATTTATTTTTATTGTGTTCCTTTTATGTTGCTGTTATTATTCTATTATCGTATGGTATTATTTTAATCATTCACAAATGAATAATCTATATTTTATATTTTTTGTTTCATGTTGGTTGATGCACCTATGGACTCTCTTGAAAATGAGATATTGATCGCAATGGGATTTACCTGATTAAATAAAGGTTGAATGAATGAAGAACACAGTGTATTTCTGTAGAACATTTCAGGTCAGTTTACAGATATTTTAGTGTTTTGGACTACAAGGAGATCATTATTCAAAAACTAGATTTACTTAAATATACAGAAAGAATTCAGGGACTTATTGAGTGAAAATAGCAATTGTCAGATTCTGAAAGTTCATACCTTGAGCTTAAGTCTGAGTCATGTGATGACATCCATCTAAGTTTATTTATAGTGACACCCAAAAATCTTCTCCATTCCAGGAATTACAGAGATGTCATATAGATGAAAGCAGACAACTCATAGAACCAGATACCATAGAAGGATCTAGTCTACAAAGCAATCCGATTTATTCATTCATCAGGCATAAGGTAAGCGTGAAGGCTTGCAGACACAGAGGGTTCACTGTACAGCAGCCAGCCTTTTTTAATTATACAAGTGAGAGAGCAGAGATCTGTTTCCAGATTCTGATCTACGTGGTATTATCTGTCTCCTCTGCCATGGAATCAATCCTTAGGCTTACACTGAGAGATTCCAACATGAGGTCTGTGAGTTGGCCCTGGAGTCAGGAACACATGCTGGTTAATCCAAAGCCAAATGTTCCCTGGATGTGTTTGGCCAGTTTACTTGGAAGTATCTCAATATACAGGGCTGGGAGTCATTGTCTGGCTCATGCTGGTTTTCATAGTCAACCCTAGGGAAAATAAACAAGCTGGTAAACTGTAGGCCAAACAGTGTATTCCTCAGCTGCCTTTACACCGCTGATTCTCCAGGCTCTTCCTTGTACCACCACTGTAGAAAATAGTAATATTAGTGATGATAATGTTTCAGTATGGCCCACTCCCCCAATCATATGCTTGGTGTTAGTGCTTGTGATAACATTAATATGGCCAAAGTGACAAAATTTTTGACAAATACAAATGCAAAAACACAAACTGAAATGGCCAGACAGGACCCAAACCATAAACTCTACGATTCAAGCTGATACTCTCCACCACCTCAATTACCATCCAGTTACTTCTCAAAGACTGATTCAAAATTAGCTAAAAGTTCTTACTCTTGTCCAATGTTTGAAATTCTCTCAATCATAGCAGTTTGAACAAATCACATGAACAGATGGTGACATTTGTAGAGTTCTGTATTCTCTCAAATAGGGCTTAAAGTGGTTTACATTGAACTAAAGGTTTTTCTAAACATCACCTCATATATGACCTTGAAAAGGTTTGATATAGAACTGCTTTTGTGGTTCTTTGTGAGGAGCTCTTACAGTGTTGAAATAATCTAAAAGTATCCTTGAAGGTTTCTTGCCCTCACTTCACATGTGGCCAATCAGAGCATTTGTCAGAGCATTTCCTGATACACGAACACAAAGAAATTTTTGCAATACACAGCACTTAACACTAAATTCAAATCATGTGTTAAATCAAATATAAAAAACATTTTCTTGGCAGATTTAAAGACATGCAGTGGCCACAAACAAAATGCAATAAGGTATTGAAATATTGAACAAAGAACAAAATTTATCTTGTAGGGTGAAAACTGCATACAGCGCTTTGGTTCCTAAGATCACATCAGAGTGGTATTTGACCTAACTAATGGGACACTTGGACCAGCAACAGGATACTTGGTCATGAGCCGAGGGGCATTTTGGGGGAACCTGGGCTGGCAGCAGGTGCCCTTGGGCTTGCTATTGGTAACCAGAAGAGCGCTTGTGCTGACCATGGGGCACTTGGCCTGACCTGAGAAACACTTGGACCCCTCAAGTACCCTCTTTGCAACATTAGGCTAGAGATCCTGGATGACCAACAAAAAGTGGTTGAGGCAGTACAAGGAAAGGGAACAGCAAGATGTATTTTCATTTTAAAACAATTAACAATTAATTAGCAATATATTGGGAGTCAAACTATATGTGCTCCAATTGTGGCTACAGCAGTTTTTATTTCATCTTCAAATCTTTCTCTTCTTCTCTGGTGCTGTTTTCCCTTTTTAGGTCTGCTTCTAATGGCAAGAAGAAGTGCTGGAGGGGTGAGTGAGTAAACTACAGTGCAGCCGCTGTTACTCACACTCAACAAAGAAATTCTAAACACTGGGGAGCCACGGTGATAAACCCAGATGTAGTTCAGTAATGCCTTGATTTTTTCATTATAAAAATGAAAGGACCGTTTTTGTTCATGTGACTACCAATCAGCAATCAATCTTGATTGATTGTTTTCTCATTTTTGATATGTGTGTCTTGGTGTGTATACATGGTGGTATAAAAGTGAAATGAATGTGTTTTCCTTCCCTAACTCACTGGCCTTGCGTTTAAGTTAGAGCTGGGACTCCTGATCCTCCACAATCACCAGCATCATCATCAGTCTGACAGTGGGCCTCTGGAGAATGAGTCATATGGTGATTCTCCCTTTGCCAAACTCCATTCGGCTGCTTGGCTGTAGACAGCTGGTTTTCTCATATGGGAGTAATGTTTACAGGGGATATGTGATTTGTGAAATAATTACAGAGACTGTGAATTCAATCCATTGTAATTCTTCTGCATATTTCATTTATAAAAGTATGTTGCTGGTTATTTAGTTGCAGAAGTCCTGTCCGCTCCTGTTCATCTATAGATTTTTTTACATTACTTCTGTCTTTGCTGAATCGAAAAGTGACAGATCTTAAAATGTTAAGGTCTTGCAATTGCACAGCCATTAGGCAGGTTTACATCCATTGAACCTTGTGAAATGTCTGAAAAGACACAAGTTAACAATGCATGTAGAAATAGTAAAGACTAACAGGTGGTAAAATACCCCCTAACACTGGTGGACCACTGAGAACAATACTGGAAAATTGTTGATCTGTGTGCCCTCAAAGATTTGATCATTTCAAAGAAATGGCCTCATTAGACTTAAATTGGATTGGATGTGATGTCTCGTATTGTGAAGTGAAACTAAATGAGGTTTCATAATAGGTGCCCAGGGACTGTTACACATGGAGTTTTGTCCAGTGCTAAGCTCTCTGAAGCTGTCTATTGACAAGAAGCCATTTGGTCATTGTGTTCATCAAGAGTCTCCTAAGGATCTCCAAAAACACATCACAGCGCCAAAAGATCATATGTCAGTCAAGTGATGGAGCTACTGTAATGCCTTCAACCATGGATAGTATTTTGACTTGTTCCACACAGGTCTCTGAAATATTTTCTCTTTCTCGGTTACATTTTCTTTTCAGGTACAATTTACAACGTAATATAAATATAGTGAAACAAAACGAACTGGCTCGAGTGCACATTCTGTTTATTGCCTAGACTCCGAATCTTAATCACATTATTGAACATCACCGCCAGATGGCTACATATTGCAGTTTTGCTGCACATCTTGTTTCAGATGCAGCTTAACAACATCAAAGCATCATCAACAATCCAATGTTGCTTACCATGAAATACAGTATGAATAGAAACCAATGCCAGACTCTCAGCTGCTGCCTTCTAGCTATTAACTTGGTCATAATTCTAAAAGCCAACTTTACATTTGAGAGGTGATCTCATGATGAAGCCAGAGAGAGCCACTCAGAGGCATTAACCTCTTGTTTTTTCACTGAAATGCTTGGTCGTGGTGATATAGAGGCCTAGACACAATACATACACACACACACACACACACACACACACACACACACACACACACACACACACACACACACACACACACACACAGAGGATGCAGTTGTCACCTGCATTCTGTCAGGGAGTTGGCAGATAGAGAGCATATCACTGTCTTGTTGTCACAGAAAGAAATGAAATAGGACTTTTCTCAGTCTATTTAACCACTGTATAAATATGCTGTCCAACATCCAGAAGCTTCTCCTCTCCTATCCCAACAAATAGAGGGACTTCATACATGAGACAAAAGTACAAACCAAGTTTCTCCTCTGAGGAAGGTTATATGTGCTCCCTCTAGAAAAGCAAGCCATTGTGCTTAACTAGAGATATTTGCAGGAAGTCTGCACACTTGACTGTGTTCCTTTTCGTGTTGGAGCAGAAAATTCACACCAACAAGTCAAAACAATGGTGAAGTTATCCTGCATAACTACCTATTCACTTAGCAAAATACCGAAGAGGGGAGGGTAATTCACTGTGCACAGTGAAGCTGACAAGCCCATATATAAATGACTAATTTTCTTGTTTTTTCCAGATGTGGTGGAAAAACAAACGAGAATGTTTTGAAGGGACTACTGATTCAGTTGTAGTCCCTTAAACATTGTAATCTAAAAGGGACGATGCTATATATTCTTTGTGAGAAAGGAGATGGAGAGAATCAATAGTATATACTTGAAGGAGCGCAAAGAGCAGAACACATGCATTTGACTTCATGACACACTCATTAATCTGTTCAGTCACCAGAGTGTTGACCCCTGCAGAGTCAGTATAAAGGGCCGAGCACATCCAGTATGTAGGTCCTTTATGTGTATTTAACCTTTTAATCATGGGAGTTTTAACAAACATCCCTGCATACTTCAGGTCTTAAGGGACGCAACACCAGCACAGATTCAGTCATGATTTGAAAACATATTGCTTGTAGACTTTTCTGAATATATTATTAACCACAACATCTTGACACCAGAACACTGTTGCAGACACACAGTTTGAGGGACAGCAGGGAGTTGAGAGCTTGATTGATTGAAATGAATGAGTTTGATGGGGTGTAAAATAGTACTGGGTTACTAAAGACCCCCAGGTATGCATTAAAGGGTTAAAAGAGAAAAACATCTGAAACTGTTAATTGCAAAGCTGTGTACTCCTGAGTGAGCTTCCTTTTCCTCCACTCATTCTGTTCTCAGCAGGTGATCTGCATGAATTTAACAGTGCTGGATAGGAATAATGGTCTCTACTCACATTTCCCCACTGGAACTCAAGCTTAGCAATTGGAGTGCCCAAAAACCTTGTTTTCTAGGGAAAGGTTCACTTAATTAAATGGGTTACATCCACGCGAACAACACGAAGTGCACTAACAAAAGAGACTCCATCAGTTTTCATCTTTCCCTCAAATCACCCCCTACCTGCTCCACCAGGATTCTCCTCAAGATCTCCTCCTGAGTCTGCGAGAAAGCCGTGGAGTAAGACATCTATCCTCTTTACTTTTCTCAGCTTGTGGTCCTTCTAACGTTCATGGTTGTTGTAGTTTCTTGCTGATGTGACATTTCCAACAGGGAAGGAGAAAGGATTTGACAAACTGATTTGGAGAACAGAGACAGATGTGAGAGGAACCTGCTGAAGCTGGTTTAATCCATCAGGGTCCATGTCAGACATGTAACTGAGACACCCATCAGTGCAATAAAAGTGGTACTTGCCTCAAAATAGATGTCTGTTGAAAGACAAAAGACTTTTTAAGCTCATTTTGAGTTTTTCTGATAGGATGTAATAGGGTTGTAATGTGTGTTACAGCTATTTGCTGTTAACTTAATTCGAAAGAGGAAATCAAAATTAAATTGGGAGATAGGAAACACAAGTAGCTCTTTAGCTCTTAATGGAAAGTCTGACTTAAGATTGAATTCACATGCAAGTGCCATGAGCAGAAAGTACACTTATCATGTATGAAGGAAAGTGTTCAATACCTGAAATGGTGACATCAGTTTAATCAAAGCCATAAAGCCAACATTGTAGTTTTGTGTAGTTTCTTAAAACCCAGTGACTCTGTAGGTTGACACTATCAAGAGACAAAAGATGAACTCTGATTGTATATAAGATAAAATATATAAAATATATGAGAATAAATTAGAACTCTTGTATTTCAGCTCAGTATTCCTAGGAAAAACATAACTATTTAATGATTCTGCTGCACTTGATTTGCATCCTGTGCTAAAAATGCACATCCTGCCAATGCAAGACGTAGTGTACCTTCCTGTCCAACAGTTAATGTTGGCATTAATTTATTTATTTTTTACCAGCAGTGATCTTAACCATGTTTTTCTTACCTTAGACCTTAAACCATAACAAAAACATTTTAGCCTCTTAAAGATAATTGCTTTGCTTTTCCAGCTCGCTATGCTCTCATTAAACCTATTTACCTGCAGCAGGCAGCTGTGTTAAGCGAAAAAGTTACAAACAGCAGCAAGACAAAGTTAACAAGTCGCTGATAATGTGGAAGATAACAATGGATGGCAATTTTCCGAACTGCTGATCCTGCTTCAATCTGCTAATTTTAGATATACCTGTGTGTACATGTAAATAGAGTCAGAACTTCTGTTTCTTAGGGTGACTTTATCAATCTAGCAAGTCATGCTCATTTTGTTTGTTTGCAGTGGAAAGGATAGAGTCAACTTCTCAAAGTAATGGAGAAGACACAAAGATATGTGTGTGAAATGAAACATATTTGAACCATGCAATATGATAATTAGATCCCCTCCTCTCAATGGGAGCTATTAGTGCTAAAGTAGCGAAGGGTTGCTTTCCAAAGAGGATGGCTCTGTCTTCAGAGAGTTCCCTATATAGCAGCGTATGATGGTGAGTCAGATTTCCTCCAGTCTCTGCTTATTGTGAAAATTAATGGCTAATTTGTGGAGAAACGTGGTCTTCATCTGAGAGTGGGAAAGTGTATAATGGAGATGTCCTTGACAACAATATAATTAAAGTTGTACGAGGCCTGAGATGTGGATCTGCAGGAACAAACAAGGTCTGATTTATTCTAATGTTTCCACTTCAGATACACTCAGGGGAAATTGTAATACTTAGCTTTGGCGTGGAATCAGGGAATCTGATTTCTTGGTTCCTCAACTTGTCTCATTACTAATTATTGTTAACTGCTGCCACTGGCTCCCACTGAGTACAGAACAGTCCCATAGAAAGGAAGCGTTGCTGTTCTTGATGTGTTCCACTGAGAAGTTTTATGGTTATCACTGACGCAAACACACAGTCAGTGTTACTCCTGTACCTTTTGAGAGCGACACGTGATGGCAACCTAGAAATTAGCCCTAAATTAATAATTAACCCAAACTAATTCAAATTTACTGTCAGCATGACAGAAAAAAAATGTATATGTGGTTATTTTTCACTGGCTATTGATGGTAGCATAATTTCTACAGCATCGATGAATAACTGACACATTTTTAAATTAATCTCATGCCATTTTATAATTAGGTGGAAAGTAGATTACAATAATCATGAAAACACGTAACACAGAAAACAACCAAGAATTTGGCTACTTTCCAGTGGTATTTGTGTGGTTTCCAGCAGATCCAGTATGCATTAATTACATGTGCATGTGTACTCATAGAACGAAATCGCAGTTTTATAACTCGTATATGGGTTGAAAACTCTGTCATGTATTGGGTGGATGTTAAGTAATGATAAGTAGTAGTCGATGGTGGATTATACTCTTAAGTATAGTGTCACTGTTAGAATCCATTGCAACTGCACAGGATCCAAGCTGACTATAGCTTCCATGTTCATGTCGGAGCAATCTTCCACCTTTTTTTGTTTTTTGTTTTTCCACCTTTCAGATGTATGAAATGTTAGATTTAACTGAAGCATTATCCAGATAAGTTGGCCTGTTTGTCATGGCCTTGAGTTGTGCGTGTGCATAACTTAATGGCCACATTAGCTTTCAGACAGTTTCTAAGGAGCCTATGTTTCTCTGTTCTGCAAGGAACGCTCTTAATGTCAGGACTTATCATTTTGCTCATATCCTCGACTCTGTGCCTGAACTTTAGTGACCCCTTTGATCGAACTTAAAATTGGATCTGCTATGTTTGTCCTCGGTGCACCCTCTTGATTTGGCGTCCTTCAATGAGTTACAACAGCAAAGCAAAAGGCAAGCTGCACACAGCTTACATTATGGATTTCATGATATTGCTTTTGTGAGTTTTAATATGTGATTTGATACTTCAGAAGGGACCTCTATTTGTGTTGCATAACATATGTGATCTAACTTTGGAGAATCATCTCTCAATTATTGCAAATCAATGTATGTCATATGTATAGTGAATGACTTCTATATACTAAACAAATTAAAATCTATATGTGTGAAAAATATCACAATCTCAGGAAAATGGATGCAGTAAATGTATTATTCTTGACTGCGAATGAGACAGGACTATAGTAATGCGTTTTGTGTTAGCTCTTACTTTGTAAAAAACACAAAAACTGAAGCTGAAGCTTTTAAGAACTTGAAGATACTTGGATAAAAAGCGCACTTGTTTTTAAGGATCAGGATGGTCCTGAGCCTTCAAGTGAAGGTCATGAAGGAGAAGTTTGACCAAGAGTGCACAACAGGTTGCACCACTCATCCTAACTCTCAGTCCTCAGTGCGCAACTGGATCTCAAAATCCAAAAAAGTTTGATCTCAAAAAGTTTTCAACTCTAATAATAATAAATAATACCACCAACACACTTGTTTCCATTTGTGAAAAATAAAGAGAAGAAGAGGGTAGGTCTGCTGATACGAGTTAAGAGGAAAAAAGGATCAGTGATGAGAATTTTTTGTTATGTTTGAGACTAGAAGTTGTTAAGCAACACATTGCTATCCAAGACTTCATGAAGACCTCCTGCCCTTCTGGTTCTTTGCCTGTGATATTTCTTTCTTGTACAATCTTGCCTGAGATCTATGTTCAAAACTTGAAAGAGGCCTGCATTGATTGAGAGATGTGCTGGAACTATGCAGGGTGGAGTAGTCTGTCACCACCTACTTCCTGTGCAAGAAAATGCAAACTGTCGCCCCTTTATGCTCCACACAAACCAAACACACACACAAAAACTGGTCATTTCTTTCTGCGTTCACATGCAGCCTTATATTGGGGGCATTAATTTAACTAATGGAGCAGTAAGATGGAACAATCCAATCACACTCTCATCAAAAATCTAAATGTTTAGTTTAAACATGATTGTCTTCAGCTAAGGAATTAACATTTCATGTCAAAGGAGGACAGTATTCATACTGAATGAAAGTTTTCATCTCACACAAAATGATCCCCATAACCAATAATTTTCAAAACCCCAACTGTGCTGAACAGGAGACTGGAGGCACCGTCTTGTGCTATGAATAACAATCCTGTTCTTGTTGTTCAGCTTACACAAGAGAAATGTGATTCTGCCAATGCAGCACATGAAATACACGGGAGCAGGAAGTCATTAGGCAGCTGAACAGGGTCCAAGTTGAGAAGTCAGAGGTCAGAAGGCAATAACTCACCTCTTTGTTTGGAATCATAAAGACATGAATGTCCTGTGCTGACTCGTCAATATCTGAGGAACCAACAAGACAGGGCTTCATAAACTGGCTGCTTTGTCCTTGAGTCCTCAGTGAGTGCCTTTTATCTTAAGATGACCTTTGAAAGAATACTCGCCATACTTTGTGTTGCCCACAGAGTGGCTAATGACATCTAAAGGAGGGTAAAGAGCACTGCTTTGAAATCTCATACTTATGTTAGTGTTGAAAGGTGATCAAAAACCCTTGTCCATGTCCTGTATGTTTATTTAAAGCTCAGCTAATTGTATCCGCGTAGACATTATTATATTGACATACTACACTGAGATCTAACCACAAAGTAACATCATAGAAGGAAGGGAAAAGGGCTGAAAATGAAGGGAGGCAGAGACTAACGAGGTGGACTCATGCACACACAATAGACTAAATGCACTGATCGCAATTCTAAAGACAGTCAAGACAATGCAGTCTAATTTTAAACTGCATTTGCACAGTAAAGTCATACTTTTATCGTAGGCAGAGAGTCACACTGTGTGACAGCCAGTGCTACAGTCTTTGAAGAAAGACTCGTGCCCCCTTTTCGTCAAAATTACTCTCAAGGACACATCTTTTGTCCTGCACCTTAGCTTGCTGCCAGAACAACCAAACATCTACCTGGGTAATGCACTGCTAATAGCAGTTCGCTCATGAACCTGTCAGCTGTAGCACATTAAAGAGCTTAAAAACATGCAAAAGACATTTTTCTCACTTTAGATGCTGGTGTAGTCCTTACCCTAAGCTGCAGTTTCCAGCCAAGCTTTCTTTGTCTATTTGCTCCATTGTCAATTAAAAACACACACAGACACACACACACACAACCTCCCTTAGAGGCTGACGTAGCAATTTTATTTTGATTTTTTTATTTCTTTCCACTATACTATTATTACTCTTACAAATACAACTCACAGCGCATTCACGTATCCCTTAGACATCTTTAACTGCACGAAGTGAAGATGAATAGCAATTTTTGCTGGACTTAATTGGACAAAGTAGGTCTGAGCACATGCAAACATACCTAAGATGAGGTTACTCTCTTTGAACGTGAGGCAGCAGCTTTAAGGCTCTATCTGACGCTCTCATGCTGCCCAAACACATGTTGCAACAAATAAGAGGAAGCACAAAGGCACTCCATGAAAAATACAGCTGTACAGCTCTCGTCAATACAGATGTTGTGTTTGTTTATATGTAGTATTCTTTCTTTCCTGTGGGTTTATTGAACAGCTGTAGCCATCACACAACAGGATCGATACATGCAGAAAGGCTGTGTGTTTTTTTTTCATGCACATGGCACATTATCGTTAACTTTATTAATTATTTTAATCCACTGACGCCGCAACAGGATCAGATAGGATCTATTTGTGATGGATGGACGGGCTTTTCTCCACATCACTCAGCTAACACATTACACACAGTTATACTGATGTATCATTATTGTAAGTCTACATAGTGAAATTATTTGGAATGAAGCAGCTGTCCTGAGAATAAATCCGGACTCTATCAAATCTGTCAGGACATCTTTCAAGTCCAGATTTGCCTCCTCCAGAGACCTGTATTTATCTTTTAATCAGCTCATGAACTCTGAGCCAGACATTTCACTGAGACATCCGAGCTCACCTGAGAGACTGCAGCTCACCTGTTTGTTAGTTTTTTTGTTTGTTTGTTTGTTTTTTTTGTGGTCAGAATGCTGCTGATTGGATTTTAAATGATTCCTGACATTCAGAAACAAACTTATTCATTGGAAAATGTGTGGCTAACTTATTTTATGCATCATATCCATTATAATCATGTTATAGTGGCACACACAATGAAAAGGGGGAGGGATGTTAGCTCATTAAATAACAATCCCACACATTAATGTCAAAGATGATGAATCTTTGCATTGATTCCAAATCTGCCGTTATCTTTTTGATTCTTCAAAGGGGACCTGTGTCCTGATTTTTTTTTTCTTTTTTTTTTTCTTTTTTTTTGGGGGGGGGGGGGGGGGGGCATTTTAGCTTAACATTACATTAATAAAGTTGTTTGGTAAAATTACCAAAGCTGACATCTGAAAATGTAAATATATCAGCTGACTGATGTTATTAATATCCAGCAAAGTTTTTAATTCAGCAACGTTTGAAAGACATAAACTACAGAACAAAATGTCGTTCATCTCGTTCCAAGGTGGGAAAATGATTACAGCGTTTTCCCATTTAAACAGGAATTTCATTAGCAAGGTTCCCGACAGTATATTAAAGATTTGTTCCCAATAGTCATCTGGCTGGTCATCACCCTTCAGTGAGAAACCCTGGTTCCATTTTCTCTGTGAAGAGAAAAAAATCTAATCCCCATAGCTCAACGTAGCAGCAGTTAAAATCGAAACACAAAGCGAGGTAATCCTGGTTTTGACCCTCTCCAAGTCAGCGGCATTAATGTATTTCTGTCTGAGGTGATTGAATAGGGGGTCCCTGTTGATATGGCGAACCTTTCGCTTCTCAGCTCACCAGAAAGCGCAGTTGCTGAGCTGTTTCATAATGTCAAAATGCACAATTAAAGAAGAAGAGAAGAAAGGAGCAGTAAGGGCCCTGACACTGTACCCCTATTGTGCTGCAGTGTGAAAATGGTAAAGTGATCAGGCAAATTCACCGGGAACAATTTAGCTGTTACTGCCTGGATCCCTGGAAAACAATCCATTAAGTGATAAATGTCCTGAAAGAAAATGTCTCTTTAGAAAGAGACACGGCTGTCTTACTTCAGCACATCCCTGTAAATTCTGTTTACGGAACTCAGTATTCCAACAGTATAATGGCCCTCACTCACTCACTCACTCACACATTCTCATGGGTGTCAGCACATGCCAAGCAATTCTCAAGAGAGCTCTGCATGCATTTTTATCATCAATCTCAGTCCGTTATTGTGTTTTATGGCAAGGAGATTGCTGGTTGTAATGTGTTCCTCCTTAATGTGCAATTGAATTCTGGAGTCCACCTGGGTATTGTATGTTATCAATATGGCTCATTTCCTCAGCCCTCCAGTCGGTTACAGCCATGTTGAAGGAAATCCTTATGGGCTTACAGTGCTTGAATATCACAGGTAACGACCAAGACTCTATGTACCCGGCTAAGCACAGTCATAAAGCTGCAGCCTCAGAGCTTGACAACACAACTGTTGTGAAGCAATGCAAAGATTTATGTTAAATCATGGCGTGTGCAGATGGGGATATTGTAGAAGATTTAGGACTGGAGTTTTAAAGCTAAAAATACCAAGTCTATTTGAACTCATTCAAGAATCACTCATACGAATAGCTTTCTTGTGTAATGACATATGAGATATTTAACAGAACTTTATATATTATATATTCAAAATGTTCTTAAGGGCATAAATGCAACTTGTGAGTTGCCCAGGTCATGAGGGTCAGGTCCAAATTGTCTGCTTTGTTTCAAAGAGGGAAGAATTTTTGTTAGACGTAAAAATTACACCATTACACCAGTCCTTTGAGAAAGATGGGTTTATTTTTTGTCAACTTCAACTTCTCACTATTACGGGTACCCTAATACCACTGCTGACACAGCCAAAGGTGTTTTGTTGTTGTGCAACTCCTTATGTAATTAATCACGTTGAAGTCGGTGCAGTTAAGAGGGTGGAACATGTGTACGAATAAGACACAGTCCAGCCAACAGTTCTATGAAGCTAGTGGAACAACACTATGTACCCTAGCCCTGACATACAAACTGACTATAAAATCCATTTGTTTAGACAGACTTTAAAGACCACGATAAGCAGTTATAGATATATAATCGCCCTCTTCTATATACCCTCACAACAATTAAACAGAGAAGAGGACAAAACTGGACATTGTAGCGAGTGCAACAAAGAATATGAGGCCTCAGAAATAAAATAACTGACACTTTTAAAAGCAGCACAAAAAATCATCGAAGCAGACACGACAGAGATGTATACACAATATAAACCCCACAGTGGCTGCACAAACACACATATTAAAGCAAAGAGAGCTGCACAGATTTTACACACTCTGTAGCACGCACACACAGCACTACGTTGCCAGGCAACACAGTGGATGTACTCACCTGTCTGAACATCATTCTCTGAGCCTTGTGCACCGCAAAGTCCTCAACAATGCTTGACTACTCAGTTCATATTATAACCAGTCCTCTCAGCCTCTCTGTCCCTCTATAACCAGTCCTCTCAGCCTCTCTGTCCCTCTATAACCAGTCCTCTCAGCTTCTCTGTCCCTCTATAACCAGTCCTCTCAGCTTCTCTGTCCCTCTATAACCAGTCCTCTCAGCCTCTCCGTCCCATTGTGCTCATTTGGAGCTGAAAGAGGCTCTGCAGTCGGACAGTCTGTGACTGAAATTGTCAGGAACAGCAGGAAGCACCTCACTGAAGGAAGTTTCTAAGCAACGTAGTAAACATGAAAGTCACCGCTGGAGGATCCACTGTGATCATCTCAGCATTTAGCGTTCAGCCAGACCCAGCATGCACCTGTTGGTCACACACAACGTGCTGTGATGGCTCAGTGGCTGACAGGCATGTCAATCATGGAGCTTCCCTAATTAATAATGAGGAACTAAGTATCTGTTTCCATTGCATTACTTGTGTTTTCCAAAATAACATATTCAGATTCAGTTACATCCCTAGTGGGAATACTTTCATCTGGAGATAATCATTGTTTCCATGATCTCGAATATAAACTCCTATGAGTAATGATGATGTAAACAAATCAAAAGGTTCAGGCGTAAATGGTTTCATAGATAATTCAGCTGCTTCTATTTGATAGAGGGGTAAGAACCAGGGCAGTTTATTTTTCTCAGGCTTGTTTACCATCAATCCAGAGAATTAAGTTTGCAAACTTAATTTGGGAATTGGGGCATTTATAGTAGCCACACTTGCATGCTGATGTAGCACATGACCAACTACTAGCTAGAGATGTTTAGTAGAGGAGTGCCATTACTACAAGTTAGGCTTTGGAGTATTGTGTTGTATTAATATAAATTAGAACCTGCATGTAGATACAAAAATAGAATTGTATTTGTTTTTACTGGACATATCAGAAAGGTGTTTGTATATAAATTTCTAAGATTGTCCAGTCATGATCAGCTTGGTGTTTCCTTTAAATTCATTCCCTTAGCTTCCAGTAAAGTTCAGAATTGATTGCAGGGACATCTCCTGGTTTACAAAGCTGTCAGTGGTCTGGCACCTTAATATATTTCTGACATTCTTGTCAGTTATGAGCCAGTCAGGCTACTCGGGTGGTCTTGTGCTGGCCTTTCAAAAATACCAAGGGTCAGCTCCAAAACTGATAAAGCAGCTGTTTGCTTAGAAGATCACGTGTGTTTAAGCATTCGGCCTGATCATCTGATATGTGCTCTTCTGTCCTTTTTGAAAAGCAAACTTTAAACCATCATGTTCGGCTTGGCACATGTCCAGCTGGTGCACTTTCATCATCCTGGGTTTAAGCCCCTTAGAAACACAGAGAGGAAGTGCTTTCTTCACTTTCTGTATGACATGCACAGTGTACACTACATTGCTTCTTTTCTGGTCAGTCTTACTCCCTGACTTGAAACATCTTTCTCTGATAACTCTTGCCAATTGCAGGTAATATACAACCAAACCTGTGGAATCCACTGGACGTGGGTTTTCTGTACTTAACATCATTTATCTGGCGTGATTGTCAAGCATGTTCATTTTCCATCTCTTGGTAGTTTTGTCGCTTTATTGTCATCTGATGACTTTCCAAAAAGAAATGCTAACAGTAACTTAAACAGAGACTCTAGCCATGAGTTTGCATGGTACCTACAGTGAATTTAACCCTCTTCTTTCTTTCTTTCTTTCTTTCTTTCTTTCTTTCTTTCTTTCTTTCTTTCTTTCTTTCTTTCTTTCTTTCTTCATTACTGTTGCCATGTAAAAATGTTCAAGCATATTCAAACATAAACCAGTAAATAACCTACTATCAGTGGAACAATCAGGACACCATACCAACACAGATTTCTTTTTATATTCTGCAATGCTGTCGAGAGCAATGAAAGCTTGGAACATTATGAATGCACACATTAACAGAGAAGTGGCTTTTTTCGCCATCACTCTGGGTCACCAGTGGAATTCACTGTAGCAGTTCTGAATCTAAAGTGATTATAGCCGCAGTCCTCTGCAATGGACCACAGCCACTGTCAGGGCCTGCAGGGATAAGTGTTTTTTAGGACCAAAAGATCCATTTTGAGTGACACTGTCATTCAGTGTCAACCAGATTGACTGTATGTGGTTGATATACATATTGGATCCCTTACGTGTTGATGTGATGTTGGGTCCTGCTGGCATGCCACAATGGGGTGCTTCCTGTTTATGCTGGGAGCATGAAATAACACATACTGTATCACTGCTTCCAGCTTATGTCATATTCTTCTGTTTTTTTTTTTGTTTTTTTTTTTGTCTTTTCATTCATTTCTATGCATTTTTAAACGTTTGCATGTGTATCTATGTTCTTTAGATGAAAGAATGATGTGTTGCTTGCTTGTGTGTGGAAAATACACAGAAGGGCATCATTGTTCCACCCAAAAATGAATTTTTGTGCCTGTGTGTGTTTCTGTGTGACATTTATCTCTGTTAGTGTCAGAGTTGAACAGGAGCTGTTATTTCCTCCTGGTCACTTTATGACAACATCAGGGACAAGCACTGACATCAGCAAGGGCGAGAAACATCATAAGTTTGTCCCAAAGTAGCTGCACGCACGCACGCACGCACGCACGCACGCACGCACGCACACACACACACACACTTGCCTCGTTGTATCACACAATGACTGTGAGTCACAGAGGAAAGGCAGGCAGAACTGTCTTTATACAAGCTGCTTAGGAAAAAATATCAAACTGAGAGTGTGTAAGTGCATGTGCATGATTGTGTGTATGTCAGTGGGCGAGAGAGGTTGCTTTTTTGCAGTATGATGAGGCGAGAGAGAAATGTGTGAATGTGTAAAGCCAATATGAATGTGCTCGCCTGCCTGTACTTTCTGTAAGTGTATGAAGATGTCAAGAAGAAAAGAAAATCGCTTCCCCAGAGCTCATTACTCAGGATTAGAAAGCAGTGAAACCTATGAAACCTATATTCAAGACTCCTTCAACACATTGTTCTGAATTTAGAATAAACTCCAAATGCCTCCAATGTGCCATTCTTCCTTATATGTTGCTCTCAGCAATCCAATCTCTCGTCTTGTTTTTCAGCAGCAGCAGACCATTTATATTACTCTTCTCTTGCACTGGCTGTGACCTTGAGGTAATCAGGCCTCTTTCATACGGTAAACAAAGGAAATGGAGAGATTTAACAGCAAAGAAAACCTGTTCAGAACAGATGGAGAGAAACTCTGACAACAATGTCTTAATCTTGGTTAATCGGTTGGTGTCATCTTATAATCTTTCACTGCCTTTGAAAAGAAGAAGTAGTGTGATATCCCCATGAGGTAGTCATAGCAGATTTCATTGAATATTTCACACATTTAAATAAAGATTGGAGGATAAAAGGATTTTACACTTCAGAAGAGTTCTGACAACAATGGAGCACACGTCAGTTATCTAGTGTTTATCAGCTTTGAGACTCACTGTCCTACATAGTTGTTTTCCTTTTATTTAATTATGCCATGTTTACTCCTTAGCACCTGGACAATATATGTAAAAGTGCTTTAATTGTATCAGTGTCTTTCTACCTCTCAAATCCAGGCTCTGCAGTGCAAGATGCTACCAAACTCAATTTTTAGGCTACCTGTCATCCTTCCCAATTTCAGAGATGCGTGTGCTGGGCAGTGCATGTGTGTGTTTGTAAGAACATAAATGTCTTTTTGCAGAAGACAGAGAAATTTCCTTTCTTTTGTTTCATTAATTCAAAGCGCTACTGTAATGCTTTAGAACTGGAGTTCTACAAAATTTTGACATTTTCAAACTACACATTAAAGGAAGAGTTCAATATTTTGGGAAATAGTTCACCTTCTTGCTGAGAGTTAGATCAAAGGATCAAAACGCCTCTCATATCTGCCTGGTAATTCGAACATACTGCAGTCAGGGATGGTTAGCTTGACTTAGCATGGCGACTGAAGGCAGGGGGAAACAGCTAGCCTTTTCATATCATTCATACCTTTTCATATATGTTAAGGGGCTGTATAGCCTATGTAATAGGACCCAGAGATGCAGACCCGAATACAGAGGTTGTGTGAAAACAAAACAAATTTATTAATAAAAAGGGAAACAGAAAACACACTCAATGAGCGGATAATACTAAACCAAAGACGCACTCAAAAGGAGTGGAAAACAAAAGGAGCACCGACGAAGCGGGTATGACACGAGGCACGCGTGGAAGCGGCAGGCAGGCACTGAAACAAAGGAAAACACAGCTCGCTAAGAGACTGGAGAAAATGTGGACAACAAACAAACGTAATTCTGATCAAGAGAGAGAGACTAAAGACATGTACTTACGAACCATACTACCAACAAAGACGAGGAGCTCAATGGAATAATCCGGCGACGAGGAGCTGGAAGTCCACGTCTTAAATACTCTCCCTGATGAGGGAGAGTGACTGCAGGTGAGTAGCAGTGGGAGGAGCTGGCAGCAGGTGAGGGGCTGCCCAGCCACGGATTCAGGGGTAGACAGACAGACACACACACAGGGATAAGGGAGAGGAGACACACAGGGAGAGACAAGAAGCCAGGATCGTAACAGTACCCCCCCCTCAAAGGTCGCCTCTTGGCGGCCTAGCAGGACGATCTGGGTGTGTCCGATGGAAGTCATCGATGAGGGATTGGTCTAGGATGAAAGACCGGGGTACCCAGGAGCGTTCCTCCGGACCGTAACCCTCCCAGTCGACCAGGTACTGGAAACCCCTGCCACGACGTCTTACGTCCAGCAGGCGGCGGACAGAGAAGACACGATCCCCGTCGATGAGTTGGGGGGGAGGAGGGGGCTCGGCTGGAGGGCACAAAGGGCTAGAGGAGACCGGCTTAAGCTGAGAGACATGGAAGGTGGGATGAATCCTCATGGAGTCGGGGAGCTTCAAAGTGACGGCTTGAGGGTTGATAACCTTGGTGATGGGAAACGGACCGATGAACCTGGGGGACATTTTCCGTGATTCAGTCTTTAGTGGGATGTTTCTTGTGGATAGCCAAACAGACTGACCTGGCTTATAAGCAGGAGCAGGGGTCCTGTGGCGGTCTGCGGCACGTTGTTTGACCTCCTGGTTGCGCTCAAGAGCTCTGGTGGCAGCCTGCCAAATCTCCTTAACCCTCCTGAGGTGCTCAGCGACGGAGGGAACAGCAATCTCAGACTCCTGTGTGGAAAACAGAGGTGGCTGATAGCCCAGGGAGACCTCAAAAGGAGAAAACCCGCTGGCCGAGGAGGTGAGCGAGTTGCGGGCGTACTCCACCCAGGGGAGAAGAGAGCTCCAGTCCGTAGGATTCTCGGCACAGATGCATCTCAGAGCTGTTTCCAGGTCCTGGTTGGCTCTCTCGGTCTGGCCGTTGGATTCCGGGTGGAAACCGGAAGTCAGGCTGACCGTGGCCCCCAGAGCCTTGGCGAACGCCTTCCATACCTGAGAGGAAAACTGGGGGCCCCGGTCAGAAACGATGTCCAAGGGGATGCCGTGAAGGCGAAAAACATTGCTGACCAGCAGGTTGGCAGTCTCTAGGGCGGAAGGAAGCTTAGGGAGAGCGACGAAGTGAGTAGCCTTGGAGAAGCGGTCAACAATAGTGAGAATGGTGGTGTTACCTCGGGAGGGAGGCAGCCCGGTGACGAAGTCCACGGCAATGTGAGACCATGGTCTGCCAGGAACGGGAAGAGGACGGAGAAGGCCAGCCGGTGCCTTGTGAGACGCCTTGCCGCGGGCACAGGTGGAACAGGCTGCAACAAACTCCCGAGCGTCGGCCTCCAAAGATGGCCACCAAAAATGCCGACGCAGCAGGGAGATAGTGCGGTTGGCACCAGGATGGCAGGAGAGGCGATGAGCATGAGTCCACTGAAGCACCTGGGAGCGGACAGAGTCAGGGACAAACAGTTTATTGGGAGGGCCATTACCTGGGTCGGGATTCTGGCGCTGTGCATCCCTGACCACCCCTTCGATTTCCCAGGAGAGGGCAGCAATGATGTGTTCCTGGGGAAGAATGCTTACAGGCTCCCTGGAGTCCTCGGGGGGCGAAAACTGTCTGGAAAGAGCGTCTGGTTTAGTGTTGCGGGAGCCGGGTCTGTAAGTGAGAGTGAAGTTAAACCGGCTAAAGAACAGTGCCCAACGGGCCTGACGGGAGTTAAGACGCTTAGCAGACTTGATATATGCGAGGTTTTTGTGGTCAGTCCAGACCACGAATGGTTGTTCTGCCCCCTCTAACCAGTGTCTCCACTCCTCCAGGGCTAGCTTGACCGCTAGAAGCTCCCGGTTGCCGACATCATAATTGCGTTCTGCAGGAGATAGGCGACATGAGAAGAACGCACATGGGTGCAGACGATCGTCAGACTGGGCATACTGAGAAAGTACAGCCCCCACCCCAGTGTCGGAAGCATCAACCTCGACCACGAATGGTCTGGAGGGGTCAGGTTGGATCAAAACTGGGGTGGAAGTGAAGAGTGTCTTAAGTCTCCGGAATGCCTTGTCAGCCTCCACTGACCAGTAAAACTTCACTTTGGAAGAAGTTAACTTAGTCAAGGGTACGGCTATTTTACTATAGTCCCGGACAAACCTACGGTAAAAGTTAGCGAAGCCAAGGAAGCGCTGTAACTCCTTCCGGGTCTCCGGGACTGGCCATTCGGCGACGGCCCTGATTTTTTCGGGATCCGCCTTCAGGTTGCCCTCCTGGATAACGAAGCCAAGGAAAGAAACAGTGTTAGTACTGAACTCACACTTCTCCGCCTTGACGAACAAGCGGTTCTCCAATAGCCGGGATAGGACCTGCTGGACGTGTGACTCGTGTTCCTCTGGAGACTGGGAAAAAATCAGAATGTCGTCAAGGTAGACGAAAACGAACCGATTAAGGAAGTCGCGGAGCACATCATTAATAAGAGCCTGGAATACGGCAGGGGCGTTAGTGAGACCGAATGGCATGACCAGATACTCAAAATGTCCCAGAGGTGTGTTGAACGTGGTCTTCCATTCGTCCCCCTCCCTAATCCGTACCAGGTGATAAGCGTTGCGCAGGTCCAGCTTGGTAAAGACCGAGGCCTGTTGGAGAGAGTCAAATGTGGAGTTAATGAGAGGTAAGGGATACTTGTTGCGAACAGTGATCTCGTTCAATCCCCTATAGTCAATGCAGGGACGGAGGGACTTGTCTTTCTTGGAGACAAAAAAAAATCCTGCCCCAAGTGGGGAAGTGGAAGGTCTAATTATCCCGGCTGCTAGTGACTCCTGAATGTATTTCTCCATGGCCTCCCTCTCATGGCGTGAAACATTGAAAAGTCTGCTGGAGGGGAGAGGGGCGCCAGGAAGGAGGTCAATGGCACAGTCGTAGGGACGGTGAGGCGGGAGAGATAGCGCCTTCTCCTTACTGAATACCTCTCCGAGGTGGTGGTAGACCGCCGGAACCAGAGAGAGATCCAGAGGCTCAGGAGGTATGGTAGGGGCTTCTTTGTCTCCCCCTGTGGGAGGAATGGCTGAACGGAGACAATTAGCATGGCAAAAAACACTCCAGCCCAAAATTTTTCCCTGGCTCCAATCGATCTGCGGGTTGTGTTTCTGAAGCCAGGGGTGCCCAAGAACGAGAGGTGAGTGTGGAGAACGGACAACAAAGAGTGAAATTTCCTCCTGGTGATTACCGGAAATGGTGAGTCGGATGGGTGCAGTACGGTGGGTTACCTGGGCCATGATCTTACCATTGAGGGCGTAGGCCTTGATGGGCTCCTCCAGCTCCTCCAGGACGTAGCCCAGGTCAGCTGCCAAGTGTTCGTCCAAAAGGTTCTCCTCAGCACCGGAGTCTATAAGTGCCAGACAAGAGAAAGTCTCCTCCCCCACCCCCAGAGAGGCTTGGGCTTGGAGTTTGCGAGCCTTGGGGAGTTCAGAGTTCTTGGTGATTGGGCTCGTCAGTACCCCCAAATCTACTGACGAGCCCTGTCTTTTGGCCGACTGGGACAAGCAGTGAGGAAATGACCAGTTCGTCCACAATACACACACTCACCCGCGGCAACCCTGCGCTGACGTTCGGCTGCGGAAAGCCGGGCTCTGCCCAACTGCATGGGTTCCTCCCTGTCGGTGGGCGGAGGCGGAGAGACGAGAAGCTGGTCAGACAGGGGCTCCCGGGAAACGGCCGCTGATCCCTGCCGACGGAATGGCGGAGGAGCCGAATGACGGGAAGAGCGGCGCCGAGATCGTTCCCTCCTCCGGTTGTCCAACTGGACTGCTCTGTCGATGAGTGCATGAAGATCTGCGGGTTTCTCCTGGGTGGCGAGCTCCTCCTGCAAGCACTCGGAGAGACCATTAAGGAACACACCCTGTAGCGCAGTGTCATTCCACCCAGAATCGGCAGCTATGGTGAGGAAATCTACGGCGTAATCGGCAGCGGCTTGGGAGCCCTGGGTAAGCTGAAGCAACCGGCTGGAGGCATTACCCGCGTGGTCGGGATGGTCGAAGACCAGTCTCAGCCTCCTCTCAAAATCAGAGTACGCTAGAGAGCTAATGTCCACGGAGGAGTTCAGTGCCTCCGCCCAGGTTAACGCCTTGCCCCGTAGCAACCCGAACGCGTAGTGAACACGAGCGCGATCGGAAGGAAAAGCTCAGGGACGCTGGCAGAAAACAATGTCGCATTGTAACAGAAACCCTCTACACTTCTCCCGGGCGCCGTCGAACGGTTTGGGGTTAACAGCCAAAGAGTCGGGAAGAGCAGGTTCAGACGGCCTAGCAGCAGGCTGCGACGGGGAGGAAAGGAAGCTAGATAGGCTGGACATATGGCGAGACAGATCGGCAACCTGTGCCGCCATATGCTGAGAGGATTCACACAACGCCTGTAGCAGCTGCTCATGCTGGCCCAGCAGAGTGCCTTGCATGGTCACTGCTTTCCGTACGGGATCTGCTGGGTCCATACTGGCCGGATTATTCTGTTAAGGGGCTGTATAGCCTATGTAATAGGACCCAGAGATGCAGACCCGAATACAGAGGTTGTGTGAAAACAAAACAAATTTATTAATAAAAAGGGAAACAGAAAACACACTCAACGAGCGGATAATACTAAACCAAAGACGCACTCAAAAGGAGTGGAAAACAAAAGGAGCACCGACGAAGCGGGTATGACACGAGGCACGCGTGGAAGCGGCAGGCAGGCACTGAAACAAAGGAAAACACAGCTCGCTAAGAGACTGGAGAAAATGTGGACAACAAACAAACGTAATTCTGATCAAGAGAGAGAGACTAAAGACATGTACTTACGAACCATACTACCAACAAAGACGAGGAGCTCAATGGAATAATCCGGCGACGAGGAGCTGGAAGTCCACGTCTTAAATACTCTCCCTGATGAGGGAGAGTGACTGCAGGTGAGTAGCAGTGGGAGGAGCTGGCAGCAGGTGAGGGGCTGCCCAGCCACGGATCCAGGGGTAGACAGACAGACACACACACAGGGATAAGGGAGAGGAGACACACAGGGAGAGACAAGAAGCCAGGATCGTAACAATATATATATATCACCACTTATGTTTTTGTACAGATTGCACAAACAAACTGAATGCATATATTAGTGAGCTTAAGAAGTGCTGGTCGACAGATGGTTTTACCTTTGGAGTGATGTTTACCTTCTCATCTTCTTTGGGCAAGAGAGCAAACAAGTTTTTTCCAAATTTCCTAAAATGTTAAACAAGTCATTTTGGTCAAGCTCCAAGGTTTTACTTCCCCGGTAAATGACCACATCTTTGAAAAAAAACATGCCCCAGTTTGTAATTCAGGCTCAGTTAAAAATGTACTGCCTCAAAAATAACCAAGATAACCCTGATGACATCACTATGACATCACCAAACATCAGACTTACAAAGAGCCACTGTGAAAATACAAGTTTTCACAGACTGATTCTCCATGAAGATGACAAGAAAACATTATTTTTTTTTCGTACAGCCCGGCTTTATGAGACATGCTACAGTCTTTGACATAAAGTTTTGTAATGTGTGCTGGTGTTCATCACCCCTGTCCTTCATCATGAGGAAACAGAAATGTGCATGTGTGTAATTATTTTGAATGAACAATCAATTTCAGTGCTTTTACTTTCTGTCTATAATCTTTTCTGTTTTAGTTTTGGCTTGCAGGACATTGGCAGAGGATTGTACTTGCTGCCCTAGCAAAGCAGTGCAAAGAAAAGAACACTGGGATCCAGGCTATGATCAACACATCCATGCCTGCATCTCCCATTCGATTCTGCCTCATCTGCCTCCAGTTCAGGGTCACAGCACGGAACCATCCAGTCACGGTATACTGATCAACGCTTTGAATAACTAAGTTTTAGCCTCATAACTCAGATTACTGACAGAAAATATAATTGTGCATGTAATAATCAAACAAAACAGTACAAAATAAAACAGTAACTACAGTGACTCAGGTGAAAATCACACAATAAACAGGTCATTACAGCAGAAACAGTAGAAACACTAGTTAATTATTTATTATTTATTATTATTTAATTATTTATTTTAACTGCAGTCAGCAGTGTCTTTTTGCAGCACAAAACTGAATGACTTGTTTGACACAGTAAAAATCAAAATGCAAAGATGCAGATGAAAATAAGTCTGAATAAACTAAACAAGCAAGCAAAAACAAAATCTCTGAATCTTACAGGAGCATCACTTACTCGAACTCGAACGGTCAAAACTGAAGCAGCAGAGGTTGACACATACTGGGTTTTAGTTCCTACTACCAGTGCTACAGTTTCCAATGACACCTCGCTGCAACTTTTGTGACATTCCCTGTCAGGCAAATGCTCACATCTTCCAAACTCTGCGTGTTTTTGAAGACTCAAGCCCAAGCTGAGATAACCCTGATGATATCATCATGGTTCTCAGATTTTAGAGAGCCCCATTTAGATCCACAGAACATATTGCAGGTTAAACAGTCATGTAAAATTGATGGAGTACCCCTGTAATTAGTGCTTATTCTAATTGCAAGATACTAACACAACTGTGAAGTCTGTAGGAAGTCAGAAAAACAACCTATCCAGTTAAAGTGTGTGCAGTGCAAGTGGAAGAAAAATGTCAACTTTTTTGTCAAGTCTTCTGACTTCATCTCTGTTTACACACTTGAACTGACAATTCCAGTTTATTTCACCATCTACACTTCAGCTAAGATTTCACTGCTTGGATATCATCTGTTCCTTCCTTTGACTTAGAGCTCGCACTTCAGGTGACACTTCGACTTCATTCACTGCTTACACTTAAAACTGACCGCTTAGATTTACGCTCAAAGCGTCACTGCAACTTGACATAGTGCTTACGCTTAAAATGACACTTCAACCATGCTCCGCATTTACATTTGAATTAACATTTCAACTTTACTCAGTGCTTCCACTTCAATTCATTTAGTAATTATATTCAGATCAACACTCCAACTACACACTTATATTGATAGAATGTCAACAGTATAACCAAAATTATTATGTATTGTTATATATCACTGAATATCCAGGCCTGACAGTCTTAGTTATAATACTACTACCACTACTACTGGTAATAATAATAATAATAATAATTATAATAATAATAATAACACAAAACAAAAACACTTGTACTGACGTGATTATTTATGTTTGATTAAATAATCCTCATTTAATTTCCCCATACTGTAATAATGTTGTGAGACTGTTCAAACATCTGTTGTTCCTGTTGGACAGAATGAGTAATCCATCAAACTATATTTGTTGCAATCTTGTTATTGTGTTTATCTCTAACTGCAGCAGATTACACTCCATAATTCTATATAATTAATGTCACTGCAGACCTCCCTCCGGTATTGTTCTGCCACTTGAAGCACTGAAAGTTACCAAAGAAGAGACTCAGCTCTGATATGGGCTTCAAGAACACATCTTACCCAGAACTAGAACTAGAAATATATATGTTAACCCTCTGTTATTCACTTTTCTCTGTTAACAGTCACTTGAGCACTCAGGGGAAGAAAGGGAGTGAAGGTGAATTAACCCGTGCACTCTGCTGCAAATGCAGTCAGGAGGCCAGGGCTCAGCTGCAGTGGTAAAAATCTCCTCTTCCATTTTAGCATTTATTAGTGTTATTTCATAAAATATTGTCATCCCTGTACTTTGGCAGGGTTTCTGAAGGCATGCTCAATTTTTCAGTGTTGATTCAAACTGAGCCAGCACAGCACTGAGACCAATTTGTTTCGTTGAAGTGTCTTCTGTCTGCATGTCAAATGTGGACTGTCAGACAGGGTGAGGAAATTGTCAAATACACTCTTCCTTCAGATAAGGTGTGAGAAAGAGAAGTTGAAACAGAGAGAGGGGAAATTGATCTCATCGCTTTTTAAGAGTGATTTTATGGGAGATCTTGTTCTTTTCTGTCCCTTACTTAACCTAGAAAAAGAAAAACCAGAGCTGGATATATTGACCCCCTCCATCTCTACTTTCTCATTGCATAACAGCAATATTAATGCACACGCTCGCATGTGAGGTAGCTGAAAGTCAGAAAGAGGGCAGGAGAGCAGAAAGGATGAGATAAAACTGGGGGCATACAGAGAGGAAGGCTGGGTTAACAGACAACTTCTGAGAGACAACACAGGTTGTTTTTTTTTTTTTTTTTGCTTTTTAGAAGAGGGTTAGATGAAGTTGCTTTAAGTTAAATTGGACCACGAGCAAGAAACAAATACCTCCTGGTATTTATGATGATTTACTGACTTTACTTTTGTAATACAACCACTAAAATCTTTGAACATACAGCTAACAGTGTAGCAGTAGAAAAGAAAGAAAAGAAAAGAATCAGACTGACTCAGTAATGTCAGTTACACAGTGCTTCGCTATTTGCTAACATTATCTAACATCAGTGATCTCCATGCAGGACCTGGAGTCAGTATGTTTTTAGTAAAACTGCTCTCAGTGTCATGTTTAGTTTTAGCAATTAAAGACTAAAGCTGTAAAGACAACATTGACGTATCACCTTGAAAAGTTGCTATGGTAAACAGCTCAGCAAACAATTCCCTGATACATCTAGCAGACACGGGGCAACAGCGGCATTCATTTCTGAGCAACTGGTATCGTAAATCCAATATTCACTCTCTTTTAGCTCTTTTGGTCTCCACTAACTCTGCTGAATGCTCCACTCTGTTCACCAGCTAGTTGGTGATTTTGTCTGTCAGCTGTTTAATGCTCGGCAGGTAATATGTCTGCAGAGGGTTCACTGAAAACAGCTGCCTGCTGCTGGAAACATGGTTGATGAGAGCGGTGAGCCTGAACCAAAACAATAAAGTTGCTGAAAAACCAAAACAACACATTGAAAGACGGTAAAGAGCTTTGCAGAGCTGAGGGAAACTGCAGAGTAATGGTTTGTGCAGCTTTAAGACTTTGGAGAACACCGAAATTGACAAAAGCAGTCTTCACTCCTTGGACATGATTTAAAACATATTGTTTCCTCTACTTGAAACCAAATTACAAAAGCTGAACAAATGTTGTTAAGTGCCTTTGTTGTCTCAAAAGAAAAAAAAAGTGTTCTGCCTTCCCTGTTGGGTTTGATATAAAACACTGGCTACAGAGAAAATAATCAGGAGAGAGAAGCTGGAGAAAAACGAACAGAAGAGTTATAGAAAGAGAGAGATTGATTAAAGTAACTCGAACTGTCAGTTTTATCAGTGGAGAGAGGCCTCTCATGCTCATCCTGTTACCAGACACTAGTCGCCTTGAATGTGCTTTCCAAGACTCAAAGTAGAGTATAATTTGTCAGTAGTATTTTCCTCATTGTTTCAGCAAAAGTTCAAACACCGCATATGATATCTGCCAAATTATTGTCCATCAGTTCTAATGCTTGTAAGCTCACAAGCCTGATTCCCAAAAAATTGCAACACTGTGTAAAACATAAATAACAGAATGGAATGTGATCATTTGGTATAATCCTTTTGGACAAAAGACAGTGCAGAGAATATATTTCATGTTTTACCTCAACTTCACAGGTTTTTTTGTTTGCAAATGATTGCATTCTTTTTGGATTCGGGGTTGCACATTTTTTTTTACCACAAAGGCTCAGCTGCAAACATGATAAAAGCACTAAAAATGTCAAACACTGATATGTGTTGTATGCTAATGAATGAATTCAAGTCACAGCGGATAATGACAGCCTTCCTCAGTCGTACAGACCACACATTGCTCCAATGATGTGTGTACAGTGGAGGTGATGATGCATCTTGCTTATCTGAATGAGATGTTGCTTTGGGCTAACAGATTTTTTTTTTTTTCCTTTCTCTTTGCAAAAATATATTTCTAGAAAGCAACGTGGAATCTGGCAGCAGATGAAACACTGATTGCCTCTGGGGAATAAAGAAAAATGAAATAAAGAAAGAAAGTGGGGCAAGGGATTGGAAAAGAAAACATTGCATTAATCAGCTGGCAGTGGTGTTGGACCAGCAAGCTATGGACCGCAATGGAACTTTGAATTAGTTGTGGAAGTCAGCTCATTCCAGCTGCCCTACTTTTCACAGCAACACAGAACCTGTGCAAGCTGCTCCTCACATCCAGCACACACGCAATGACCTGACCCTTCACAGTCAGCTGCCAACTGGATGTTTCCTTTCATGTTCTCTGCAAATACATTTGATTTGAAAATTAGATTAAGTACAACTTTATGAAAACTTATCTTTTAAAAAGAGGTGAAATTGTATTGATGACAGCATTGTTTTCAGACAAATGAACCCCCTGAATGACACACTCAGGGCTTTAATCTCACACTATGAAACATAACTGACATAACATGAATTACCCTGAAGTTTAAACGGTTGGTATCAGGTTTTCTCCAGGAAGTGAGACTGAAAGGTGAAATAACTGCACTCGCTTATAGTGCAATTCAACTTTCAAATTTTTTTTTACGCCACAATTTTACCTTATTTCGATATACTGACAGGTGAAATACATTACTGATTTGGGCAAAATTGCTCTGAGAACACATTGGATTACTTTTTTTTTTAACTTACTTTTAAGAAAATATCCCTTTTGTGACTGGAGTTGACTGCATGTAACTTAAACTGACAATTTTATTGCTTTATATCATCAAAATGTTTCTTAGAGTTGCAGCATCTCACTCTCTCTTTAAACCTCTCTTTACATTTTCCTTTACACTGTTATCCTTTGGCTCCTTTGACAGCATTCTTCATGTCCATGTAGAATGTAATTTTGACATTAAATAAAGGAATAAATAACTGTAGATTTGATTTTTGCTGTGGTGGATCGCATGCAAGACAACAGCCTAGTAACCAATTGTCATATTTTATGGAAATTAGTGCAATCCAAGAAAGCAGTAAATGGGCTAAAAAAAAAAAAAAAAAGCAAAATGACAGAGACACACTGAAATAAAAGGGGAAAAAAGAAAAGAAAGCATTTTTATTGACAGGAAAAAAATCACATCTTATTCATATTCAATATACTAAATTCCTAAATTAAAATGACTTTTTCATAGCAGCCTAAAGATCTTTTTATCATGTTCAGTATATTCAGTTAACATGACTTCCTTATATATTGTCTATGCAATGTTTTCATGCTTAATCAGCCTAATCTGCTCAAATAGGTATTAGTAGTCATAGCATTTTAATCAATAATCTGATTTCTGAAGTATTCTGTATATCATTAAACCTGACCATGTTAAATCTTTGAAGCACAACATTTACTACTATATATATATATATATATATATATATATATATATATATATATTTTTTTTTTTTTTAAAGCAAATATGGCAATGAGCAAATACTTTCAAAAATCCTATAACTTCATCCAGAGTCTTAACTCAGGCAAACATCGATGGATGGGAAGGCTATCGAAAACCTAATAAAACACTGTACAACGGCTTCATAATATATTCTAATATTTTTTAAAATCAACAGTAAATAGCACATTATTGTAGTGTAAATACTAATTCTGACCTACTCTCCGTCATTTCATCACTGGAATGTTGCATGACTCAGGACAATATGTGGAAAGCAAAATGAACATCCACCAATGCTACAAGCTAAGAAAAACACTACATGTCTAAAAGGAAAACTTAAAAAGCAAGAGGAAGCAAACATACAGGGCAGTCCAAGTCCCTGTGAGATGAACTAAAATGCTTGTCCCATGTGTTTAGACTGAATAACACACAGTCCATGATCAGCGCAGTGGGAGCAGTGATGCCCATGATCCAATAAGGCAAAAATGGAGAATCTTCACTATTATGCATTCAGTGCTGTCAGCATCTTCACTGCTGGCCTGGAGTCTGCATTGCTTTCCTACTCTGGTTTAAACTCTGCCATCTCCATCTTTGATAGCATATAATATAATGTTTCCTCATCTTTGGGTGAAGCCTTCATGATCTGCGACCTGTAGAATGCACATTCACAAACTCAAACACAATAAGATCAAATAAACTACACATATGCACTACAGATATTAAAAATGAACGGAGCCACCTTCACTAAAATGACACATAACATGAAACACTTTCAGGTGACACTGACAGGCTGAATGAGTTGGTGTGTATTATAATCCCTCCTGTCAAAACTGACTGAGATGTGAACATTAAATAACACAACTATGCTGTAAGACATGTAAGATGACTCCATCTGCTGATAATATATTCCTCCTACTAATAATATATTCATTTGTTCAAGCCTTTTATCCTGATTGCACCACAGGGTTCATTACAAACCTGACGCTAGTCTCTGAGTTTTGGATCCACCTGACCTGCATCTTCTTGTGCTATGATGAAGAGAAGTGCTAAAATTCTACCTATTATTGAAATAATATTCTATAACAAGATCATTTTACACATTGCAATTGACAATGATCTGAGATTTTTTAGCAACATGTTTTAAACAAAAGAAGGAATTTGATTCAAAGTAGGCTACTTTTTATTGAAGTCTGAGTTTGAATTGGAAATTGTACCTGCAATCAAGTTCCTGTGAATGGCACAGTTTTTCCTACATAGTCATATATGACAGGCATCAGGTATCAATATATCTCAAAATCTTTGCACAGTTGGAGCAATCAACTGAAATTTTTATTACAAATCAACTAAACCGACTAGACAAATGGCTACATCCACACGGATCAGGTGTGGGTGTTCAGTTCTGCCTCTGAACTCAGTTGTTTCTGTTATTTTCTTTATTTCTCTCCTTTTCCTGTCATCTCTGTACATTCCTGAAGGGAGATTCATAAAGCACATATGTAGCTTTATCGCACTTTACCCAGTCACAAAACCTTCTAAGCTAGCTGTTTTGCTAAAAGCCAGTTTAAAAATAAAACAGAAAAAAACAAACAAAAAAAAAAAAAACCTGTCAGTTAGTTGGTGCAGTTTATACTCCGGATGAGCAATGTCATGTAACACTGGGTGAAAAGACAGGCATAATTGGCCTTTCTGGGCCTCCATTTTATCAAGGTCAGACTGCATTGTTGAAATACATTTGTGTCTGAAATTTCACTGTCATTGAGGCAGTTGTGATCAACTAGAACTGCACAGTGAGTGTTCTTCCTTTTTACAACATGTAAAGCTGCTTTTGAGATTTAAATAATGTCAATTAAGAACTGACAGCTAACACTCAAACATAAGGTAAATATTCTGTTGTACTGCTGTTGACAGTATACTACACATGGTTTCAGTTACATTACCTCTCCTGCTCTTTCCCTCATTTATCATTCCACAGTATTCAACTTACACTGTCATTCATCATTCAGTGAGTGGAGAGGAAGAACTGTTAGGTCTCTACCTTGTTCCATTACGGCATTATGTGCTGAAGCATTGATGAGTCACTCTGTGCATGTGAGTAAGCTTCCGCACTCTCATATTCTTGAACAGCATGTGAACCCAGTTTCCTGTGTATGTGTTTGTTTGTGCAGGCGTGTGTGTGCGCATTTCTTAATGAGTGTGTATTAAATGGTTAATGTAGGATTTCTGGTTCCAGATGGGAAGACACAGTTTGACTTCCTGATTCATCGCTTGTCACTTCCACTTTACCTTTCTCCACCTCCCAGTGGAAGTGGAGCTCAAGCATAACTACTGCACTGTGAAAGTGACAATCAGGCTTAGAGAAATCTTGAAGAATTCTTGCATGTTAATGGGGGTTTGACTGCAATTTCTAAGGCATATGTTGTTGTTTTTTTCATTTCTTAATGCCGGTGTTTATAAAATTGTTTGATTCAAATCCAAAAAAAACTACATCTATTTACTTAAGCATGTGTAAAGTAATGTAATATAAAATTTTAAGAAAGGACAATATAAGCCCAAATATTAATGTCAATTATGCTGATCATATGTTCATAGTGTATGAAGATATGTTCTATGGTATTTAATTTAGATCGATCTCTGAATGTCTAATCCGCATAAGGACAAATGCAGGTCATCTACTCTTTCATCATCTACTCTTTTGCATGTCACAGGAACAAATTACATCTGCCAAGAGAGGTTGTCGACATGGTAGCGTGCATTGTGGCCTCCGATGCGCACCCCGGCTGTGCTCTCCGGTTGCGGTAAGGGTGACGGCGGCTCTGACCTTCTTCGCCACCGGGTCTTTTCAACATACCGTGGCCTCGGTGGTGGGCATCAGTCAGTCCGCTGTCTGCTCGGCTATACATGCAGTTTCCTCCAGTCTAGTCTGACATGCAAATGAGCACATCATTTTCCCTGCAACACCTGAGAGCCAGCTGGAAACTAAGCGAGGGTTCTTGTTGAAATTTGGATTCCCCGGGGTCCCGGGAGCAATCAACTGCACTCATGTGCAGTTGCGCGCCCCAGAGACCTAAGCCCACATTTATGTGAACTGAAGGGGGGTCCATTCCATCAATATCCAGGTGATCTGTGATTCTAATTGCCTGGTGACAAACGTGTATGCCAATTTCCCCGGGTTGGCACAAGACTCCTTCATCCTGGCGAATTCTAGCACTCGAATTCTAGCACTGGCGAATTCTACCACTCCTCTGGATGGGTGGCTGCTAGGTGATAACGGCTATCCACTGAAAACGTGGTTGATGACGCCATATATCACACCTTCAACAAGACGGCAGCGTGGTTTTAATAGTGTTTTCAGCAGTGCTTGGACATTTGAGGTTCTGAAAATGCGTTTTAGAAGTCTTGACCGGACAGGTGGTTCATTAACATACAGCCCTCAGAGTGTCGGTGCATTCTTCGTGGCATGTTGCGTTTTACACAACATGGCTGTACGACGTGGATGTCACTATGAACTCACAGAGGACACATTAAGGGACTTAAGATGGAGAGAGGCTGAACTGCATGTGCTGTGTCTACTGGGAGAGAGGAGGGAGTGCCTCGCCGCCCAGCTTTGTCAGTAAGTGTAGTATCAATTCAAAAACATCTGACGATCAATAACTTTCCACACTAAACACATTGAAATAAATGTATTAATTCCCCCTTCCCCTTCCCCTTCTCCCATGCGATGGCGCAGGATCAGGGGAGCTGGACTGTCACCCCTCTTGTGCGTGGCCTCAGTGGCCACCTGGACATGGTGGCGGTGGTGGATGGCTCTGTCGGCAGCAGTCTCTCAGCGGCATCCGCCAGCCTCCGCAGACTGGCTGCAACTGAAGCCAAGGGGAGCAGGCGGGCCTCAAACACCTCCTGAAGGGTGGTCAGTCGAGCCTCCACTGACTGGACCCGCTCTTCCACCCGGACACCGAGTGTCCCCAGCCCCCTCTCCAGCATGGAGAACCCCACCTGTTGGGTTGTCAGGAAGGCCTGTTCGTCCTGCCGTACCCGGCCACGACGCTGTCCCCACTCCAGAACCGACACAGGTGCTCCCTCCTCCACCTCGTCGTTGACCTCCTCCTCGTCTTCATTCTCGTCCTCCTCATCCGCCGCCGCGGAATTTTGTCATTTCTTTATTTACTTTTTGAGAGTTGTTTTGTGTGTGTGTGTGTGTGTGTGTGTGTGTGTGTGTGTGTGTGTGTGTGTGTGTGTGTGAGAGAGAGAGAGAGAGAGAGAGAGAGTAGGCCTTAATAAAGGATTTAGGTTAAAAATGATCAGTTTATCTGAAGCTTTCACCCCGTTAGATTCTGTGAATATTTTACCCGTTGTCAAGCCTATGCCAGTTGTTTAATATTCACTTGGGCTGACTCAAGTTAATTTCACATGCCAACATTTGGCAAAAAAAGAGCCCACTGAGCATGACCCGTCCTTGACGCACAGGTGGCATCGATTTTAATCTCGTTACGCACGCATTTTTTATGATTTTGGTGAGGTGTGTGAACACAATAATACTGTCATTATTATTATTTTAATTTTTGTCTTACCAGCAAGCCCAACCTCCGCCACACCGAACCCCTCAATGCTCGTGACGCGACGTCCTCCGCAGCGCTGAGCTTGTGGAGGGGCCGCCTCCGGTGGCCACCGTTTGCCAACGGCGTTCCACCAGTTTTTGCTTTGCCCTTCTTCTGACATCATTGAACCGCTTTTTGCATTGCGCAGCGGTTCTCAGTATGCTCGGGCAAACCAGATTGACAGCGGTCCTTACCTCCTCCCAGGCTGCTTTTGCATCATCGGCCCGTGGAGGTCTGTGCCGGTGGCGCAGCGCACAAAAATACCAAAATGTGCACTGCCATGCCCCATCGGCGCAATGGACCTGACTTTGCGCTGCGCCGGCGGTGGAGTCGAAAATAGAGCCCATGACCTTAAGGGAATATTTGCCTGACAAAATAATCTTAAATCAAGGTCTGTTTACAAGCTTTTCTTCCTCAGTGAATTCAATTTGGCTCAGTTTTTATGGGGTTGGCTCTGTTGCCAACACGTGATTTAAGCCATGTAATAACAAGTGGTCATACATAGGAGGGAGTGAAATTCGATTTGACAGTGGAAGATATGGTTCTCAGATGTGCTTAAAAGCTGCATAAAAAGCTAGTGCCTTGAGTTAAGATTATTTTGTCAAAACCAATATAAATGTTTGTCTATCCCAAAATGTTATTATCCACCATTAGCAAAACACTGAATGGAGAGAATTCTGAATGGCTTTAAGATTCTTGAGACAGACAGGAGTGCTAGATCATGCTAGAGGTTGTAGAGCTCTACTGTTTCATTGCCGAAAGCGGCAAATGATGAGGTCCATGCATAATGTATGGTTTTAAAGAAGAAGAGAGCTTGAAGAGTAGGTGAGGATTTGATCAAAATGACATGGGCCAAACAGGTGCATTATGGCTATTTCAACTTATGATACTGCTATAACGCCACGTGGCCAAATTTGCATATATTGTAGAAGCTGACATTTTCTGGGAATGTGGGTCATGGGATTTCTGTGGGATTTCCACAGAATTGCTGTCAGTTTCCCTATTTCATCAGGTGACTTTGATGGGATAGGAAAAAGAGTCAACAGGACGTGACAGGGATCAAAATAACAATTGGCTCAATGAGTTTTCATAAATATGCAAAATAAATATGTAGTTCTAATGTGAAAAAATGCTATTTTTACATAATGCCAACAATCTATGAGTCATTATTGTACCTTAGCATAGTTAATCAGTGTTTGATTAAGGTAGATGCAACATTTTTTAATACACCAAGATGTCGGCTAAATGCTAAATTTCTCACGGCGGATCCTCCAGTGGGGACTTCTACATTTGCAATATTGCTTATGAATTTCTCTCTTCAGTTATGTCTCTGAGGCCTTTTTAACATTTCTGACAATATCTGTCACAGCTACGTACCTCTCGCAGCTCAAAACACCAGTCCACCTCTTTGTGGGACAGAGAGGCTGAGTGGAACAGTTCTAATATTTACTGAGAATGGTCAAGTTATGAACCAATGAAGCAAGAACTCTTTGTGGTACACAACGCTCACAAAATGACCTTCAGACAAGTGAGTAGCCTACAACAACTGCAGAGACATCAGCAAACACTGCGTTGCTGAGCAACGTCACGCTGTGTGTGCCTGCTTAACTGAGAGTAAAAACAATGCAGCTCTCGTCACTTGAATATGTGTATTTGTTCATACGTCTCTGTCTTCTCTGTCTGATGATGTTTTACTCTGCTGTTAAAGTGGCAGCAATTTCATTTCTGTATTTGAACATTGTTTGTTACACCTGCAATTGTCCATAACTCTTTTTAGTTATTGTTGGCAATTCATGTTTAACTGTCGGACTTTTGTCCTCTTTTTAGTTGTAGTGATGGTATTCAGAGGACCATAGCATAGAAATACTAATCAGTGATATATGCAGGTTGCAGCATCTGTCTGTACAAATGGATTTTGTTGTTAGTTTGGCCATCAGGGCTTGGTGACCTGATATTGTTCCACAAGTGTTGATGGATTGACATTTAATGCATCGTAACCGAAAGGTGTTCTTAAATTGGCGCCCATGAGGATTGGTTAAGCTTTGGGCAAAAAAAACAACAACAAAAAACATCTTCACCAGCATGATTAGGAAGGCTAAATCAAATTTTTTTTTTTTTCGAAGTTATCTGCTTATATCAAAAGCATGCAAAAACACTGCTGCAGAGAATGCTGACCCTTATCTTTTCATCTATGTGCCTGGTTAGTCTACGTGTCTTTACAAACTCACTAAACATAAAACAGCCACAGCACTCTGCTTTTTGCTGGGTTACAGTATAATGACATCTGCAGTTCCAGTCATCTATAAGATTGTCTCCTCCCTGGATAAAAAAAAACATTTTTTGTGCTGCCTTCTCATTTGACCTCTCAAAATCATTTGAAACCATCAATCATAATCATATCTTACTCCACAAACTACAGTCCAGATGAAGCCATGCTTAAATGGCACCACTCTTCCCTTACAAAGGGAACTGTTGCTGCTGATGGTCCTCATTCAAGCCCTCTTATCGTTATGGTTGTCACAGGGATCTGTCCTTGGTCTATTCACATCTGATGATACTTACATGCCCCAGGCTCCACCCCCAGCCCAGGCCCTGACTCTTTGATGCATTCTAATTATCACTCTGTAATCACAGACAAATGCAGGAGAGACCAAGTACATGTTATTCTCCACCTCCACCACCTCTGACTATCCTGCCATTAAAACTTTAAATGGCACTCAAATCACTCCTGTTGAGTCATGCAAATACTTATGAATTTGGCTTGGCAACATATTCGACATGACTCAGAAATTAGAAATCAAACTAGGCTTCTTGGTGTCCCTCTTCTTCCAACCATAAAACCACTGTGCAGTCAACTCTTGTGTTTGCCCTTGAATATAGAGATATTCTTTATTGTAATGCTGCCCCATCACTTCAGCACCTGTGTGTAGTACATTACACAAATTATCCCCGAAGCTGTGCTGCTGAAGCTTCCAGACGACCTCACATCTCTTCTCTCACTTAAATCCAGTATCTACAATACACAATCCGGTGACTACTTAGTCAGATATCCCTTATGTATGCACTTATGTTGGCAGATCTGTTTCAGACACGGAATGAACTGTATACTACCATTATACTGGAGTCCCACATCCCCCTTGGGGATTTTACAGCATGATTGTCTGATGACTGTGTTTTTGTGAGTGTTTCTTGTTCTCAGGACTATCTTGGAAAAGATACTAGAACCTTAATGAGAGTGTCTGATGACATAAATCTAACAGTAGCATCGCTGTTTAATTTGTGGACATTTTAAGTCATGGCTGGATGACTGTTGCATATGGATCCCTGCAGCCAATTATGAGATATTAACGTATTAACATTTCACATTTGTGGCACCACTTGGTTACAGAATATCTGAGGACTGTGTGGTAAAGTTTGGACCTGGCATTTGAACGCATGCACTGAGTTTGGTTAAGCAAATTTGAGTGTTTCTGTAAAACTGAACTTAAAGACTCAATTTGAAAATCTAGTACTTCAAAGCAATGAAAAAATAGATGTGGACAAAATTCAAACTGGCTGAAAATCTTATATGAATAGATTTTTCTGGCTAGATTGGTGTTGATGGTGCACAGGTGATTATTTGTATCCTCTAAAAATGGCTGATTTGCTGTTGATGACTTCACATTCCCATAAACAGACACAACAGGGTTCCAGCAGCTGGGACCCCTGAAAACTGAAATTCATCTGTGCTTCCTCACAAAATGGCTTCATGATACTAGCTGGCTAATGGTAGCTGACCATAGTACCATAGTGAGCTTGCTGGTGTGGTATTCTGTCTGTGCTAGTTAACTTGGTTGATAACAAGGCAGTAGGCAATTCATTCAAGGAACATATTACATTTTTTTTAAACAGGCAGCAAGCTACAATAAATCTCTTTATTGTTTCAAGTCCCAAAGATTACCCAGCAGTATTTTTCAGGGACTTGGCATCCATGTGTTGATTTAAGAATTTCTAAAAGTTTGAGTGGTACTTTAAGATATGCTTTGGCTCTGTTTTCTACAGTGGTGCCACAGTAATAAACCCTGCTTTAGTGCACACTGCTAAGGAACTGATGAGGTCAGAGTGCACTGTTAAACATTACACTCAGACTTAAGATCAATTGTTTCTATCAGATTTATGCAGATAAACTCACAGAGAAAACACAGATTTTACAAAATATTTCATGCATAATTTGTTTTGTAGAGAGTGCATCTCTAACCTCTAAATATAAAACACTTTTTTATTTATTTATTTATTTATTTTTTAAGGACTTGTCCTCTAATGGCCTCACTACTATCTAATAAAGCAGAAATACCCAGCATGTAAAATGTCAAACTGAATTATTGACTCTGATTTAATAGCTGCTCTTTTAGTTGATTAAACACAATGTTATTTTTCAGACACATTATTTCTCCCAGTGTGTATCTACACTCAACAAACCCTTCTGCAGTTTACATCACTTCAGGCCTTAATATGTATAAATTAACAAGGCTACATAAAACAATGTCTCCCCTCACTTAACTTATGCAGCTTCTACAACAAGTGCTTTAAACATTAGAACAGAATTATTATTTTATTTTGTTTACTGCAGTCAGTTACAGAATGCTGTCAGCCCTTTGAACATAACCAAATCATGCGTTAGGTTTGTAGTATTCCAGTTTCAAATAAGGAACATTATGCAAAACACAGTGTTTTGTTTTTCTCCATTAACTGATTGCTGTCTGCATAACCATGAAAGTAAATAATCTGATGAATCACATTTTTTCAGTCATAGTTAGAGAATGGTGGAACAAAGTGACTTTTGTTGTTAAGCTACAGCCTGGAGGGAAAATACTATTTGGAAATATTTCTCTGATGAACGCCCAATTGAATTTTCAGGTGTGGGTTCGGTATTTTGTATGATGCAGTGCTTTGGTGAAATGGAAAATTTAATTACAGTGTTTATCTTTCAGAACCCGTTTCCTTTTTCTTTTTTCCTCTCGGCAGAGATTTTATTGTCAAATAAACGCAGATACAGCAACATGTTGCCTAAGGACAGAGTTGAGTCCAATCCTTATCAAATTTTTCTTCAGCCTTCCACAAAAAAAAAAAAGAAAAAGAAAAAATGTAAAGAACAGGTCGGTTTTGGTGCCACATTGCTAATGGAGCATTGAGATGACTGTTAACAAACTGAAGACAGAAGATTTGAATCTGACAAATCGGGGTGGATGACACTGTCCATCACCTTTAACACCATTCAGCCCACACTGGACCATCACCTCACAGCATGGATCATGGACTATCTCACCAACAGTATGTGAGAGTAAAGGACTCCAACATGATTGTCTGCAGCAGGGCTTCCTTTCTCTTCATCCTCTAGACTGCAGACTTTATACACAGATCAGCCAACTGCCACCTGCAAAAGTTTTCTTTGCAATCGCACCTCTCTCTGTAATTGGTTGCTGGACTTCCTCATCACACTGAACATAGGGGTCCCCAAAGAATGTGTTCTCAGTCCACTGCTCTTCACCATGCAGACCCATGACTGTGCGACAACCCACAGCACCGTCACTTCATAAAATTTGCGGCAACACAACTGTGGTGTGGTTGAGTGTTGTGAGGGAATTTTCTATCTCAGGCCTTCTGTGGAAAGGCGCCCAAAAGTCTCAGGGTTGGACAACACAGAGGCCTCAGACAGAGACACATTAACATAGTATTTGGAGGCCATTCTAGGAGACAGTAAATAGGAAGTCTCTCCTCGTGAGGTAGCCAAGGTCTTACAGATAAACTGTATAGACTGATATCAGACCAATTCAAGGAGGAATGCTCGAGGAGACATTTTAAGAGAATTGGGTCAAAAGTGTCCTCAGTTAGAGGGATGGATGTCAGGGCATATGTAAGTATGGTATGAGCTATTGTTTGGGCTTTGACAATCCAATAGAGTACCAGAAATGTTGAAGGAGGGTACAGAATATCCATGATAGGGAAATAGTTCAAGGAGTAGAAGGGAAAACATGTGACATTGGGGGTATTAATACACCCCATTAGATCGGACATCTTCAGAATTTGGTGTGGCACTACCTTGGTTCACTTGTGGACATTGTGTTGCTCATCAACTTTTCCTTGATGCATCAAGCCTGCAATAAATACCTCTGCATAACACATCTGAAGTCTCCTGCTGAACTCCCTCCTTCAGCTCACAAGAATTTCCACAACAAGTGTGACATCTGGAGAACCTACAACTAGCACCTCAACATACCATAAATGGTTCTGCCATGGAGAGTGTGAGCAGCACCAAAGACCTCTCCTGGACAAGCAACACTGAATCACTGGCCAAGAAAGGCCAGCAGCTGCTTTATATAAAGAAACTATAACATATAATCTGCTGCTATCTGTTGTGGCAATATGGGCTCACTGCATTTGTAATACATCGAATATATATGTGATAGCTATTTATCCTGTCAGTTTTTAAATGTCTTAGTACTATTCAGTAGTTTTGTACCCCTGTACACTTCTTGTCCTGTTTCATTGTTTTTTGCTGTATTTTTGTTGTTTTTACCTTTATAATTTTTTGCACACACTGTGGAACTGTGAGAATAATCATTTTGATCGTTCTGTATGTCCTCTACATATGGTGGAATCAAAAATAAAGCTGGCTTTGATTCGGACTGTGATTGGCTTCAGATGGGGACGTTAGAGAGTACAGAGAACTGACCCAGATTTGTGGATTGGTGTCAGGGGAACCACCTCCAAATCAGGAAAAACCAAAGACCTGACGGTGGACTTCTGCAGGTGCAAACACGTTTTTTATAAACAAAATGTGATGCAATGTATCTTCTAGGTCTGCAGTTTGTTTGGCTGCACTGTTAATCAGTACATGTGTTGCTTTTCTTCTGTCTCATTTCTGATACCAGCTGCTCAAGACATGTATACTGCCCCCAGTGGTCATATCTTTGTGCTATTTTATACCATTTTGTCAAATCAGTGCAAGCCCTACCAATGTTCTCTGGTTTATAGTTCAGTGCTTCCGACACTTTCACGTATGATGGCAGTCAGGCTGACCTTTGTGCAGACAAACAAACTGCAAATCCATATGAATTGACCATAAGTAATCTCTCTGAAAGCATCCTCTTAGTTTCATTGATATCCTGATATCATATCAAGTTATACGATCTTCCTGAAATGACTCCGGTGAAATCAATAGAACCCAATATAGCTCCACTTCACATCGTACAATTCCGACATGAAAATGAGTTTAATGTCCTTCTAAAGTGCTTCATGTGAGCCAAATGAATTATAGAAGGGACCTGAATAAACTCAGCATGATTCAGACAGCAATTCAATAACTTAATATGTCTCCAGATGACTTCAGTGACCTGAAGATGAGCAAAGCAGACAGGGTGAGTTGATACAGATGTTGGCTACCCCTACAGATTCCATAAGGACCCAAAGGACTGTAGTCAGCTAGCGGTGGATTCTAATGACTCCAAAGGACTGTTTATGTTTAAGAAGGCATGTGTGTGTGTGTGTGTGTGTGTGTGTGTGTGTGTGTGTGTGTGTGTGTGTGTGTGTGTGTGTGTGTGTGTGAGAGAGAGAGAGAGAGAGAGAGAGAGAGAGAGAGAGAGAGAGAGCCTGTGTGCACTTCTAGTTGTGCACTAAAAAAGCAGAATAAAGTACCATCGTTCAAACTACACATTGATTAGGTTGTACTATAAGTAGTTACTTGAGATATGTAAGTGTTTGTGTGCGTGTGTGTGTGTGTGTGTGTGTGCGCGCGCGCGCGGGGGAGTTGGAAATGTTTACTCTTTCTCTCTATATTGCTGCCTTTCAACACACACACACACACACACACACACACACACACAGAGACAAAAAAAAACTTCCTGTGAACTTGAACCTTGCTGTGCGTGACTCCAGTGAGGCGAAAGTGTGTATCTGTGTGTATGTGAGAAGTGGAAAATCAACATGGCCAGTCTGTATCACATGCCCTGGGGAATCGGCCAATCAATAATGCAGTGAACTGCAATACATCCTCTCTCTCTCTTACTCTCTCTCTCTCTCTCTCTCTCTCTCTCACACACACACACACACACACATACATAAACACCGCTATCCCAAGGGGGCTGTTTGAATGTGCTTGTGCCCATGTGTGCAATGGAAGGAAGAAAGAAAAGAGTGTGTGTGAGAGGGAAAGGGGAATGCATGTGTATATGCGTTAAGTGTAAAAGCACACTCAAACACACTCAATAAGCTGCAGGGAGCTAAGGTGCTTCCTGCAGGTGCTGCTGATATTATGAATATAATCCATAAGGCTTTCTGAGCCTCATAACTGATACTGCAGCTTCTCACTCTGACTCACGCTTTATAGATATGTCTTATGGAAATTTCTGTTTACCATTTCACGGTTATCTTGTGCTATTATAGTCTTATCTTCTCAATACTCATCTTGCATTTTAAGGGCAGATCACACGTCCAACAATGTGTCCCTGAACAAAGAAGCATACATGATTGTCATACCTGGACCTGAGGGGTGAAAAAAATGACATGGACCTGTAAGCAAATGGACCCAGCAACAGCAGAGGCAGTGTCAATTTGAGCCCAGACCCCGTGTTTGTTATCTCGTCTATTACCAACACTACATCTGTTAAGCTTAGGGAAAGATGGTGGTGATTGTTTAAAGAAACAAAGATGTTTTCATTGCCTAAACTGAACCGACCCATGACTGCACAGATGAAAAGCTTCAGAACCATCCATCCATCCATTTTCTATGCCGCTTATCCCTTTCGGGGTTGCGGGGGGGGGCTGGAGCCTATCTCAGCTGTCAACGGGCGAGAGGCGGGGTACACCGTGGACCAGTCGCCAGCCGATCGCAGGGCACAAACATACACACAACCATTCACACTCACACTCACACTCACACCTAGGGGCAATTTAGAGTCACCAATCAACCTAATGAGCATGTTTTTGGTCTGTGGGAGGAAGCCGGAGTGCCCGGAGAGAACCCACGCATGCACGGGAAGAACATGCAAACTTCACACAGAAAGGCCCGACCCAGGAATCGAACCTGCGACCTTCTTGCTGTGAGGCACGCGCACTACCTGCTGCGCCACCGTGCAGCCGCTTCAAAACCAAGGGTGCCTTTTTTTTTTTCTTTTTTTTTTTCTTGGAGGGCCAAAACTAAAACTTAATCGTGGCTATGGTTCAAAAGACACCTATTGTATTGTATCAATACAGTACAATACAATACAACCCATTGACAAGATGCAAAATGACACTATTATCTCAAGTTCCCTTAACTGTCTGCCCAGTCTGTCAGATCATCATCATTATTTAACATTTTATCACACAGAAAATAAAACAGCATAAACAGCAATTTATGTTATTTTTTTAAATTTTTTGATTGATTTTAAATTTTTTGACAAGAAACATTTGGTGGGCCAAATCGAACCTTATGGTAGGCCAGCTTTGGCCTGCAGGCCTTACTTTGGTAGGGGTATTTAGGCCATTATTGGAAAGCTGGCAGTATGAAGGCAGACAGAAAAAGATAAGAAAGAGAGGGTTATTGTATGCAAAAAAAGGCCAATGGCTGGAATCAAAACATCAATGTTGTAGTTGTTTGATATCACTTTGACCATATGGCCGCCAGGACACCATGTATCCAGATATCAATAACCAGCTTGGCAAAATGGATGCACTCTTAAAGTAACATGCATAACCTGTAACATGAAAGTCCATCCAAGTTAGTATGATTACAATTACAATTTGCCATTGGGCAGATGCTTTTGTCCACAACGTATGTACATATGAGATTTTCATACAATACAAGCAAGGTTCTGTACAGGAGGCAACAACAGTGTCCTAGTGTCCAAGTACCCTAAGGCAAATTTCTGCTCCAAATGGACATAATCTGTAGTGATGGTGAGATGAAGCTTCTCGAAGCTTTGAAGCCTTCCAGCCAAATGGTTCACAAAAAGGTTCATTTCTCGAGGCTTCATGTGCACACAAACCCCCCTACTGGTCAAAGACTGTTAAACAGCCAGATATATTATAGTTAGTGATCTGTGGTACCGTGCTGATGCTACAAAGCGGAACCTTTAAATTATAGGTAATTGTAATTTTATCAGTTTGCAATACCCTCAAGACTGTCCTGCAACAGTGCAGCCATGGGAATGACTGCCAAGTAAAATAAATCAATTCATCTTAATAAATGTATTTCAGGTATCGTTCATGTATTGTTTAGGGCAGCATGGTGGCGCAGCAGGTAGTGCGCGTGCCTCACAGCAAGAAGGTTGCCAGTTCAATCCCCGGGCGTGGCCCTTCTGTGCGAAGTTTGCATGTTCTTCCCATGTGTGGGTTCTCTCCGGGTACTCCGGCTTCCTCCCACAGACCAAAAACATGCTCATTAGGTGATCGACTGGCAACCGGTCCAGGGTGTACCCCGCCTCTCGCCCGTTGACAGCTGGGATAAGCTCCAGCCCCCCCGCAACCCTGAAAGGGACAGGCGGTATAGAAAATGGATGGATGGATGGATGGATGGATAGATGGATGGATGTTAGATTGTTTAGTGTATAATGGGTATCTAACATGACAATACAATGGAATCCAATATCATTTGTCAAATGGTTATCAGTAAATAATTTTGTCAACCTTTGAATAACTCATAATGACAGGGGAACAATTGTTTCCAAACTTGCAGTGTTTTAACAAGGTAAGGGGCAGTGGACGTGCTTGTGAACGTGAAGAGGGCAGTGAATTTGATTGTGCAACTTAAGGACTTCATTCATTTTTATTCAGAAACAAAATATGCCACATTTCTCTCATTATTTTCAAGCAAAGCACCACAATGCCTCAGCATTGATGAGGTGTTGTTGTTGTACCCCAGTTCTTTAGCACACAACAAACACTTCACCTTGGATTAAAAGAAAAGTTGGTGAAAAATATAGTACATTGCATAACAAACATAAAACACATGTAATAATGTTACTGAAAGTGTACTTATTTTATTGGGAGAGATGAGATCAAAATGTTCCCACACAGAGGAAAACTTTCTCTTTGTCACAGGCTCCATCAAACTAAGCAGCAGTATAACAAAATGCACCTTTATGTCACACACACTCCAACAAATCACCAACACTAACCCACAAAGTGTGAGCGGATCCATTGCGGTATATGAATCGCGCCGATACTCGAACCAATTCCTGAACCAGCAAGGCTTCGAACGTCATCAGTGACGTAATTCACCCTCAACAACACAAGCATTAATACGCGCTTCACTAAACACTTCCGGGATTTCTCGACACACACTCCGAAGCGTCGGCACAGTACGACCCATGACTAGTAATTATTTGTAAGTAGTAATTGTACTAGTAATCAAGTAAAATGACAGTTTTGCTTCAGGTCTGTTCGTTACTACTAACATACCAGGATTCCAGTAATTAACAGCCTATACAAAAGCTAATTGTCTTGATTGCCTCTCAACAAGAAAAAAGATGCAGGCCTTACCTGAACCCTGGTGGGCTTCACTAACTTTTCACCAATGCTTCACCGGTTCCCCACAGTCCACTTGACCACGTGGGTGAGCCTGCTTGCTATTGACCACCTCCTGTGTTGGAAGAGTGATGCACCAAACTGAATGTTGGCTTTAGCTAATGTAGGTTACCAATAGGTGCAAACAGAAACTAAACCAAATTACTTCAGTGTGACGTTTCATCCTTCATCACAGACTCGATAACAAGAGTTGCTGTTAAGATCAGTCTAGTGTAAGGACCCCAACGATGTGAATCAGGATAAGGAGACAGGAGAAGGAGAGAGGTTTAAATAGTTTAATAGTCTTTTCACAGACAACGTAAGAGAATTAATCTGTAGAGCAGACGAGCAGGTCAGAGGTATCAGGTCTAAAAGAGAATCCAGTCTTTGTACTGATGAGCAGGCCAGTGGAGACAGGTCTGAGATGGAATCCAAGCAATAACTCACAAGGCACACCAACTGGGTTGATCACTGTGTTACCATCAATTGTGGTCGCATGGTGGAACAGGTGGTAACACTGTCGCCTCACAGCTAGAAGGTCCTGGGTTCGATTCCCGCTGTGGGTGCCGGGAGCGTGTCCTCCATCACACCTGCTATTTGAGGAAAAAAGGGGGCCTTTCTGTGTGGAGTTTGCATGTTCTCCCCGTGTTCACCTGAGGGATCCTCCATTAAAAAAAAAGGAAAAAAAATGGCAGCCCACAGCTCCTGGTCTGCCGTGGAGGAAGGACTTACCAGTATGGGTTAAAGGCGGAGGAAAAATTTCATCAGTGCATTGCATGTGCATGTGCATGTAATGTGTGACAAATAAAGGTGATTGTCCCTCTGGTTCTTCTTCTTAGGTGAGCAGATTCGATGAATACTGGGGTGGAGACCAGTGCTTACATAATCTAGCGGATGATGAGGTTTGATTGAATGATTGAGGTCAGGTATGCTGTGGAGAAGAGGAAACCGTGCAAGACCTGTCAGCCACGGCCAGCAGTTAAACACATACAAACACAGGACAGCCAGGAGAGAGACAGACACAAGACAGAGGAGAGGAAGAGGGAAACATTAGGCAAAAGGGGGGGATCCCGCAGATCCCGACAGTTGTGCTCTTCACAGCATGCTAGTCTCCTCTCTTGTTCCTCTAATCTTGGATCTCTGGTGTCTGCCCTCCTGCAGGATCATTTTAGGTAACACCCGGACTCTTCTGATAGAAAACCGATCAAAAGTCAGAAATGACATCGGATTGCAGCTTTGCTCATTATCAGATGTCATAGGATCCAGTTGAGTCCAGTCAAAATATTGCACACAAGCTATTTGTTTACCACAGATAAAACAGCATACTTGTTTTCATGAAGATACTTAACAAATAATCATTAGAGCTAAAAATTACATTTTTCAACGCATAGATAAAAGCATTGTCTGAAGTCAGGGGTTTGCATTTCAAGTAGACAATTCAAAATATTGCATATGGAGGCCTATCCCATTCCAAAGGCTTCTCGAAATGCAGCGAAGGAGTGCTTCTTTTTTCCTAAATGCTTGAGATACATTGGCATTCTTCAGTTTTTTGTGTTCAATTGTTTAAATGCACCCTGATCACCTGATGGATCACACCGTGAGTTTTGGTCTCTGTACTTTGTACTTTGTTGCATTTGGGCAGCCAACAAAAGGCAAGCCAGTGTGCCTCAGTTTGTAATGTGACTGCTAAGCTGGATGTGTTGCAGAGACAAATGACTCAGATAAAGGTAATGCTCTTCAGTGGAGTTTGGATGCCTAACAAGGAACTTTCACTAGACCACAATCTGACAGAGAGTGTTATGCTTGTAAGGTTTGTGGCAAATGAGCTAAAAGCTAAGTAACTGTAACCCCATTCAGCCAGATAATTCATGAAGGACCCCTTGTTGCTGCTGTACAGCTGATAGCACTGGAAAAGTTCCAAAATTTTAGTTTGTCTCAAATAATTCACAAAAATGAGGGAAAACTTGTCATGGAAACTCAGTGATAGAAGGTGTCTGTGTGATTTGGCCTTCATGGTGGACATTATCAAGTACCCCTCAGAGATGAATCTCAAGCTCCAGCTAACAAGCTATGTCTTCTCCATCTGAAATCTGAAACAGATAACATGATGAGAGAGGTCTGGCAACTGCTGAAGGCATGCAACACTGCAGTTTTAAGATTAGGTGACACACAGCTCTACAGTTCATCCAGAACTAATCAGAAGAGAGGCGTCAAGAGTGTTAAGTTTGCAGCCACAAGCTCAGCATTGAGGAACACTTCAACAACAATTGCGACCCCAGGTTCATGAGACAAGGTATGGTCATCATGGACTCCAACACCACTCCACCAACCTCCTTCCTGAATAAGCGTAACAGCTTTTAAGGACGACCAGGAAGCAGATTCGTCCCACCATCCCCTCATGCTCACCCCCCTGACATATGTGCTGAACTGAGTACAACTCCAATTTACCTTCTGGAAGACGCCATCTCCACAGTGTGACACTTCACCATCTCTCACCAGGACAACGGTGACACCTTTCTGAGAATGTTGTTCATCAACTTCAGTTCAGCATTCAACACTATCATCCCCTCCAATCTGATGACCAAACTCAGTTACCTTGGCATCATCACTTCCCTGTGCAACTGGATACTGGACTTTCTAACCAACCGACCCCTGTTTATTTGACAACCACACCTCCTCAATCCCCACAGCCCTGTGCAATGCCAGTGTTTAGGGTGAACACTGAGCAGTGGCACCTCACAGGGCTGTGTCTCTGCTACTCCCTCTTCACCTACAACCGCACGCCTGTACATGGTTCCAATACCATTATCAACTTTGCTGACACAATGGTGGTTGGACTTATTGGTGACAACATTGAGCCGACCTTCAGGCAGGAAAATCAGCATCTTCATGCTGCATCATGCACTGATAACAACTTGGATCTCAACATAAGATAAGACAGAGGATGACTGTGTCTTCTTCTTGCGGAGACTCAAGATGGTCCAAGTGTCTCCTCAGATTCTGGTGAACTCATGCATCATTGAGAGCATTCTTATCAACTGCATCTTAATATGGTTATGACAACTGCACAGCATTCCCTCTCGACCATGCTGATAAGCGCTTGTCACCCCCCCCCCCCCCCACACACACACACACACACTTTCCTCCACACCTTCCTTTCACTCTGTTCACTCTATTAATATTATTCATACTGTATATATCTTAGCAAATTCATACACTATATACCCCTCAGAAAACAATTCAGTTTTGCAATAAACACTAAAGATAGCAAAATTAGTAGCACATGTCCCAGAAAGCAAAAATCCATTGAATCAACATTGAGATATGGTCATGGCTTAAAATTGAATCAACATTGATGTCAGACATTGAAAGTAACATTGAAAGCGCTCGTTATGATCAACATTGAAATAATGTTGAATTTTCAATCAGTCTAAACATTGATTCAATATTTATTCAACTACATCATTTTCAACATTGAAACAATGTAGAACTGTCAATTAATCTGACCATATAATCAATATTGATTCATTTATAAATGCATTGAAATTACATTGATTCTACATTGCAACGATGTTATTAATTAAAGGACCATTACAGCACTTTTCAGCCTTCATCTGTAGGTTTTAAATATGCTTCATGCAAGGCAAATTGCATGAAGCATACGCAATTTGAAGCGTCATTTTGCCGGGCGACGCGATGGACGCGATGCGCGGCGCGATGGACGCAATGCGCGGCGCGATGGACGCGTTGGCCGCGAAAATCGCTCTCATCGCATCGCCCCATCGCGTTATCGCTTCATCGCTCGAGTTGAAATAATTGAACTTTTGCGGCGGATTCGCGTGAAGACGCGCCGCGACAGCCTATCAGTGTTGAGATCGTCATCGACGTGCTGACTTACGGACGTGGTCGACGAGAGAATGAAATGGCGGAAGAAATGTTGTTGATGGGCGGGCTTGTCGCGCGACGCGATGACGCCGCAAGGGGTTTTTGTACCAGCGTCAAAACTGGAGCGTCTGGCACGACGTGATTTCATTTGGAGTGCGATTAAATAATTTTCATCACGTTTGGTGGGAACGTAGCGTTAGCCTGGCAGGGGGCAAGTAAAGCCTGGTGGCCCGCCAGGCTTATAATACACTGGGGGAAACCGTGAACCCTCAGCATAGCCTCTGCACATGGACACACTAGCGTTAGCTAGCGTTATCTAGAATGCTAGCGCTAGCTAATGCTAACGACGCTAATAAGCTACAACCTCACGGTAATAATTCACAAAGTTGACATGCTGGTGAAAATACATTGTGTTCTCATTAGGACTTACCAGTTTGTCTTCTTTTGTCACTCGAAGATAATAAAAGCCGCTAAAAGCTGCCAACCGCTGCCAACTGTTGACTGGTTTGAACTGGTTTGGTCTCAGGAGAGAGCAAGTCTCGTGGGCGGGGGCACAGGTACACAGCCACAGCATGCCATACATTGAAACCATGTCTATTTAATGTTGACATTTCAACATTGAAAACCCAGCATCTATACAATGCTGATTCAACAACATTTTTTCAAATGTTGAAATGGTAGCTCTAATTCAATATTGAATAAACATAGATTTTTCAACTTCAACCAAAAATAACCAATTTCACCAAAATTCAACGTTGAATCACTGTATTTTGCTATCTGGGGTAGCATCTAATTCATGTTCTGCTTGTTCAGACCAGAGACAGACTTCAGTAACCAATCTGATGCTCATTCTCTCTCCCTCCTGTCCTCTGCTGATTTCCCTCTATCTCTCATGATGAATGAGGGGATCTGCTGTAAATCTGGGCTGGTTGGACACACAAGAGCGTGCATAGACAACCACACACACACACACACACACACACACACACACACACACACACATGCTCTTTCCACACACACATAGAGATGGAGAATCTGGGCTGGTTGGTTCTTTATAAACGAGCTCTGCTGTGCTGGGAGGGCTGCATTGATGACGCTGCAGAACCAGGACGCTGTGGAACACACACACACACACACACACACACACACACACACACACACACACACACACACACACATACAATGGAGGAATGAACAGGCTCACAGTCACATGGGTGAGCATGGGCTTACATGCTCTGGAACTTCAATAAAATTCTTTTCATTAAAATAGTGTTTGTTGAATATCATTATTCAAGACCAAAGTTGGAAAACTCTGTAAATTTCTTTAAGCATGTAAACACAATGCTGAAGCTTAAATCTATTGTAGTATCCAATGTACACACAAATGCAAAACCTGGCTCAAAGAATACTTAAACAAAATACATAAATAACCCTACCCACTCTACACTCTGTGATGGATGAATGAATGCACATATGCTATTCATGACTGACACAAATACTGCCCTCTATTTCTCTATCTCACACACACGTTAACAGTCTCCCAAATACTTCCAACAGTTTGGCTTTTCATCAGTAAGCAGTGACCCACTGTGAATTTTTCTGAGTAAAACTCCAACTAACTGCTGATGTGGCACGTCCTTTCTCATCCCAACTTATCTTCTGTTGATTAAAGTGAATATTTAAAACATAATACACTGTTACTGTTCTTTGTGTTCAATCTATCTGTTTATAGCTGAAACTGAAGTGAAAAAAAAAATCGATATCAGATGGAGACATCATTGTAAAGCCAATTATATCTGTTCAGTTTCTCACCTAATCCCTAGTACACAAAAAGAACCAAACTGTGTGCAGGTCACCCATGTTCAGTGCTCAGAGTCCAACACACAATCACTGTTGTTGCATACATAAAGAAGAAGAAAATAGATTGGAGTCCACTCCGGATGCATTTCTGTGTAGATAGCATGAATAAACCTTGTGTTATTACTGTTCAATCATTCTCTTGCCTCTGACCTTCTAAACCAAGCCCACTAACCCGTAATCGTGAGTAACTTGTAATCAATAAAATCACAACCATCAGAGCTGTCAATAACTGGCAAGACTGCCCATGACCCCTGCTTTCAGGCTCGTGAAAGTCAGGCAATCACTTGAAAATCAAGTTTGCCCAGAGATTCTCAAAAGTGCAGTTGTGAAGCCTCTGTTGAATTGACCACAGCTGGACTATGGAATTCTAAAAAAATATTTAGCAAAAAAAAAAAACATTCCGTTCTTCAGCATGGTACTTGAAAAAGTTGTTTTCCACCCGATAAACAACTTTCTGAATGAAAGCAATATTCTGGAGAAATTTCAATCAGGTTTCAGAGGGAATCATAGCACAGAGACTGTTCCCACAAAGATAGTTTGTGCTGATGCAAATAAAGTCTTGGTTCTATTTCTCTTTGATTTAAGTGCAGCATTTAACACAGTAAACCATGAAATTCTTCTAATCACCTGGAGAACTGTGTTGACCTCTCAGAATGTCTTCTAAACTGGCTTGAACAAACGTTACAGAAAGAACGTTTTATGCTCACCTTGGGGACGACGTGTTAGAGGAACATGACATAACCTCTGGTGCTGCACAGCAGAGCTCCCTTGCCCCTCTGTCATTTTCACTAAATGCTTCCTCTAGATGATATCGTCAGGGAAAGTAATGTTAGCTTCCATAGCCACACAGATTTTTTTCTTAAGTTTATTTAAAGAGGACAGCGCACATCAATCATACATTACTGTAAATGTGCCAGTGTTAGCCAAAGGCTAGTTTCCAACTGTAGTCCTCCGGCATAGTGTTAAGAGCCATTGAACAGATGATACACATCTGTACATATCTGTTCATCCGAGTGATGCCTTAAGCTCCCTCACTGCCTGCCTGTCAGCAATAAATACATGAATGGTTAATACCTTTCTTAAATTAAATGAGCATAGCATAGCATAGCATAGCATAGCAAATTCTACACCTATTCATGTAAACCACTATCTGAAGGGGAAAAAAAAAAAAAAAAAAAACTTGGTTGATATAGCGTTTACACTCAAATATTGTCTCTGTCCCTTCTGTCCTACATGTTCAGGATATTTAACTTACTATTAGTATGATCAACTCCAAGTGCTTATGTCTTTGAAGGTTATGAATGGCTGGAAATAAAATAAACCACACACACGCACAAACAGAGTCAAACGCACACACTCACACACTTGCTGAGACACATTCCAGCTCCCCTCTGAAAACTCTCCTCAGGTTCAGGATATTGACCTTGTCATCAGAATGCAGTGACCCTCGAGCAACAAATAATGAATGGTTTGACATCAAAAAGTGCTGAGATAATACAAGCTGACAGCTCTGATAGGCACACATTTGCTGCCTAAGCAGGCTAGTCTCATACAGATTTTGTTTATATATGAGTTGCACCTTGTTGAGTTGTAACATGTCAAGACTTTCTTACAAATCATATTGATCCATCCTCAAGCATTGCATCGAAACCAGCAGCAAGTGAAAGTCTGTGTGTGTAGAATTTTTATGGCATGATGGCTTTTTTTTTTTTTCAAATGCATGGTAGGAGCTTTTTCTTGCAGAAAAACAAGACAAAAATCTGGTTATACAGTCTGTATGTTGCTTTTAGCTCATTAATTTCAATGCCCACAGGTCATATCCATGGAAGAGCAAAGGAATGACACACTGCTGTCACAAACATGGTCTTTTTTAGCTACCCTAGTTGTGAGGATTGACTCATGTCAAAGTTGATTGACTGGTTAGTCCACCACTGAAATATTTTCACAGATATTGATTGTCATATATTCATGGTCCCCAGAAGTTAAATCCTAATGGCTTTGTCTCTCCACTGACTTTACTCCTGGTGCTGAGGGTGACATTTAGTTTTGTGTTAAATGTCTGTTTAAAGGACTGCCATTATAGTTAGTACAAATATTCATGGTCCTCAGATGATGAATCCTGATTTTGTTAATCCCTTGACCTTCCATCTAGTAGTTTTCACCAGCAAGTAAAAAGTTTTCAACTATCCAATAAAATATTTCAAGATGTACTTAATGGATTGGTCAGACTTTGGTACAGACAGTCAGGTTCCATCCAGAATGAATTGCAATAACTTGGTGATTCCCTGACTTTATTTATTTAGCTCTAATATCAGATAAAACATTTAATTTGTTCAACACTTTATGAGCATACGTCCGCAAAACCAAGGACATAACCCTGACAAACATTACATGTATGTCTTGCGCTGTTGTTGTCAAATGCATCAGTATGTAGTGTTGTAGTATGCAGTATGACTGTGTGCTGTCCTCATGTCTTTGCTCAAGGTAAATTGCTATACATTGAGGGTAAAGACTGGGATTGACCAGCCACTCAGAAGAAGTGAAACCAAACAGTGGTAAAGCAGGTCTGCATTGAGCTGGGATAGTAGAGCAGAGAGCTGAGTCACAAAGCCAAACACTCAATTCAATCATCAATCTTCATTCCCAATCCTCACCTGTAGTCTGGAGCTCTGGCTGTTGAACAGAAGAATGAGATTGTAGATGCAGGCTGTAGAACGTGCACCTGGTTGAATAGATTCTACTACCGATAGAGTGAGATAATACCCCTTGTTTCCAGTAGTTTTCACTTGCTGAAAGAAAAATAGAAATAAAAGCAAAATGACATCATATTGGACAATTACACACATTATGATGAGGTCCAATACCAAATTTCAGTGTCAATGCAGGAAGCGGTGTAGCAAGGCACCAAGTAAACAGGTGTATTCAGAAGCTGATACATCACTGGTTTCAATGAAAAATTTTTCAGTCACTGTATATTTCCTGTTTTGCTTTCTCTCATTCACTGTGATTAAAAATACTGTCTTTGACTCTTTTCTGTTATCCTGTCCTTTAGCCTCACATTTTGGATGTGACAGTGTGTTGACCATTTTAAGGTGCAGTATAAATGCTCCAGCCTCTCTGGAGGTGTGGGTTCAAATCCCACCACTGCCAGTGTGATGAAAGTGCAGAATGGTACCAGTCTGTGCTTCAAGGCTTTTTCAGTTTTTAGTGTAGTGCTGCAAACTGGATAACCAGAAATTGACTAGTACAGTCATTAACTGTAATATTATGCCTCTTGCGTCATTTAGCACTCTATAGTTATGGATGCCGGGATTGATCCCTGTTGATGTCATTGTGGACTTTAAGTTTTACCCAAGTTTAAAACAAATTTTAATTGATTTTCCAGAAAATCTGCAATATGTGTTTCCACCCACTGCTATTGTGTGAATATGTTGGGTGCATTGACATAAACAATTGGTGGCACTAATTCTCCTGTCAGTTGACAAACTATTTCAGGGGAAGAGGACACAACAAGATTAAAACAAAATTAAAAGAGCGGTAGTCCTCAAATGAATGAAAACTGTTCCCCTTAATATAACATGATGAGAACAATTTTGAAGACGTGACAGAATGGATGTGCTTTGTTGTTTATTGATTATTAAGGATAGCTACAGTCTCCTTATCGATGCACAGATATAAGTTGTTTTCATTTGCTTCATTACATTACATTTATTTGGCTGACGCTTTTATCCAAAGCAGCTTAGAATAAGTTGAACCATGCGGATACAACCCAAAATTGCAAGAATCATAGCTATCATAAGTACATCACCTTCATCTAATAAACTGAACTGGTTCATGTGCTACATTTAGAAACAATAGGAGATAGGGAAAGGCTTTTTTTTAAGTCTTTCATCTCTCTTATTCTTCATGTACATCATGATCAATTTGACATCTGTTTTCATCGCACTTTGTCACATTTTGCTTCTATTGATGCACCAACACTTCACTTCACTGTGAAGAAGAGCAGAATCTGGAAACCATCACTAGTGCTCTAACCACACACACAAGCTGATGGATCCAGGCCCATGCAACAAACTATTTACAAATGTACAATATTTACAAACTCTTCAGCCAGCAAAACAGTTGGGCACTGTTTTTCACTACTGTATGCTTAGACTGAAGGCACTACCTAGAGCCTCACTGGCCTTCCAAGGCACCAAGGCCCGTGACCACAAGGGTGAAGTAGCCACTCAAGGAAGCCTGTCAGATGCAAGGCCACTGTCAGCCAGGCCAACTGTCGGGGAACCACAGACAACCAACCACTGAGTAGCATACAAAAGTGACCTCTCAAAGGGACACATTCTGTCAGTAGAATCATGTGAAACTAGACAGAGTCAAATAAGTAGCCCCTGAAGATGGCTGCCGGCAAACCTCTCCAGACTCTACGCTCTATCATTTCCAACTAGTACGGCATTGAAGTATTCTGCCTCGCAACTTCTTCAACTCATCAACTATTCCACCCCGTCATGCATCACGACCAGCAAAAACTTCGGACTGCTATGACAGCCCAGATACATCAGGGTGATGCAATTTACATTTCTGTTACACGAATTTGCTGATAAACAGTTAGTTGTGATATTTTATCAAGAATCGTAGCAATGCACCAACACAGCCAAAGTTCCATACAAGAGAAGCGCTGCATGTAAACTAATTGTCTAAACTTTTTCCAACATGTCCCCCTTTCAGAGGAAAAAAAAGTTCACTCCACCATGATAGCATCAGCAAAATCATATTTATTCTCTGTGCATATATCTTATTTATTCAACTTAGTTTCACGTCATAGTTTTACCCTGTTCAACCACACCCAACGAGGAGGGCCTGACTCCCAGTTTTTGAACCACTGCACCCATGAAGCATCATCACGCCACATAGCCCTGATGTCCAAAACAGCAATAAAGTTAATTTCAGTTCATACACCTAATTATATACCACTACCCTCCTGTGTATAGCCTTATTAGAATTAACCAGAAAAGAGGACAAAACTCAGACTATTAATAGGCCGACAGATAAAGTCTATTAACACTATGGAGGGCGCAAAAGACATTATTAAGCTACATAAATTAAATAACCTGATACTTTTAATCGAAACAACAGCAGAATCTAAAATCAAATAAAAGTAGGAATAAAATAAGTCTGACTTTGTAACAGCAACCAAGTGTTGAATGTATGTGTGTCCACTCAATGACCCAGTGGTTAACTGTGGTTTTATTATTGTTATTGTTGAGGTGAGAGGCTAACACTGTTAAAGGTGAGCAGAAAACACCAGCAAGGATCTTCTGGATTCTTCTGGTGGCCATGGTAACCATAGACAATCCCGCTGAATCTAAAAACAGGCTGCAAAACACTGCAGCTGACTGCAGAGCATGAACGCAAGAGGAAGGTGACGAAAGGAAGCTGACTCATACTAAGACTCACTTGCAGTTGGAGGATGCACCATATCATACTGGCAAATAAACAGCAGAGCCCGAGGGACAATGAGCAACCACCACACAAACCAGACATAAAATTGATCTCAACCTGTCAAATACCAATGATGTGTCATGCTCCCATAGTGTCTCATAGAGACACACAGGGTACCATTCAGCATCTGTATGAGACACCTGCCAGAAGGCCTAACACATGGTTAGCATTATGTGACTGACACAGTTTGATTAGATTTAGCCATCAAAAGCACTTGCTTTACATGTGGACTTTGCTACTCTTTAAACTGCATAACCTTTCTCTGAGTGTATAATATTGCCGCAAATGGGTTTGTATTGCCGTTAGTTGAAAGACTGGTGCGTATTATACAGACACTTAGGGGTACCTTGTGTGTCTGTATGAGACAACAAGGGGTGCTACAGAACGTTGGTATCTGGTGACCTGGGAATGAGAAAAGTCTGTTAATTTTGTTACATGCTTAAACTTATAACTGTAGCTAAGAGCTGTATTGCTTTGGTGAAATTATTTTACGCTAAAGTGTCAGAATTTATTGAGACCAGAGAAACAGAAGGATATTAAGGTGTGTATTATAGAAGACTTTCTCAGGAATGTGAGAAAAGGAAGGGAGAGCAGTGTGTGTGTGTGTGTGTGTGTGTGTGTGTGTGTGTGTTAGTCAGAAGCCTTTGACTCAATTTAGCAACAGCCTAATATTCAGATTCTGCACAAAAAAACGCAAATGTAATACAGAAACAGAAATAAAGCACACCAGCATGAAACAATCAGGTTAAAAAGAAACCTCTACACAGTCATTCCCCTATACTCTGTGTCTGTAGCAAGCAGAGCTGCCTCTATCACATCTGTTATGTTTTGAAATAAATTATAGAACCTGATAATCTGATAACCAATCCGTATACACAACAAACAAATCTAAGCTGTTAGAGAACAAACCAAAGTCTTAATCAAGGCCTTTGGGCACAAAGACGGCGCAAGTGTAAATCAAAAAGGCTTCTGTTTTGTCTGCCAGACTCATACAGGCAGACCGAAGTTCTCCTGAGAGTGATTATAAGCTCGAGTGTCAAACTGGGAGACATCTACAGGCCCAACAAAACTCTCTTGTTGCAGAGTTTACACTTATCTTGCCCTCCTTCATCCATCAGTTAGGACTCTGCCGTGGGATGAAAACCTCATTTCTCCAAAACGTCAGCTGTCCCCAAATTGAAAAAGAACTCAAACTTTTGTTATTATGTCTGCTGCTGCTGCTGCTGTTAGTTCATCCCACTTCATGTTTTCAGGGTCATTTCAAAACATAGACCTGAACTACATCTGATCTGATGATCTGATTTAATTGCATTTGCCAAGCTGCTCAATATATAACCATGACATCTGAACAGTTCAGTGTACAGCTATGTTAGCTGCTCTGCAAGGCTGCATTTACACACAGTGATGCTTTAAGCTAAACGTAAAGGTCAGCATGCAAACATGCTCATAATGACATTACTAACATGCTTAGCATTGTCATAGTATAATGTCGCCATGTTTACCATCTTAGCTTAGCATACACATTTGCTGATTAGCACAAAACAAAGTATAATTTAGGGTGATGGAATACCATTATTTTTTTTAGTACAACCCTGATTGTACTGTAAAATAACAGAACGCAATCATTTGCAAACAAACAAACAAACATTTACAGACAACATTTTACCTGAGCCCATGTAATATCATGTGTTCACAAAGAGGTGATCCTCGTGAACAACTGAGCCTTTCGAGGATGCCCCTTTCATAGCCAATCATGATTCTATCACCTGTTACTAAGGAACCTGCTTAGCTGTGGAGTGTTCCACATCTTTCCCAGTCTTTAGTTGCTCCTGTCCCAACTTGTTTGAAACGTGTTGCATCAATTTCAGAATAAGCTGATATTTACAAAAATCAATGAACTTGATGAGGTGAAACCTTACATATATTGCATTAAGGGCTCAGTGAATGGCTGGACTCCAAAAGTAGGACACAGATTCAGATGGATTGGATTAAGAAAAGTGTCACAAAAGAGCAAATTGATCACTGGGGAGATGATCAGTGCAGATCTTGGAAGGAGTGTACAAGACAGGTGAGGTGAGTCAGCAGGATTACAGGTGGTGGAACAGCGCTGGACACACTTGGCAGGTAGACACACAGGGGAGATGATCCTGAGACACAAGGAGAGCACAGTTTAGTCACTTGGAAAGGCAAGGTAAAAACTTGAGCTGAGAACAAAGGCACCAGGCGAGCTCAATGGCTAAGACATGCTATCAGGCTGGTGAGTACAACAATCTGGCAAAGACTGGTGAGGAGAACCAGGTATTTATGCTGTGGCTGGTGACTGGTGACACACACGCACAAACAAGGATGAATGGAACTCACAAGACAAAGGGACGAAGGGAAGGGGAGGAGGAGGCAGAGGCATCTTAACATATTGTTTCAACTGAGTATTTTTCCTTACAGTATCATTTGTTCAAACATTTACTGGAGCCTCTTGTTAGACATACTATCTTCTCAGTATTGTCTACTAACCATGATCTTTCCCTTAGCCTAGCTGTGTCGTGTTAGCTATCTAAACGCACCTTCACCATAGAGTTGGCAGGACAGTTTTGGAAGGCAGCCACAATTAACCTATTTTTTGTTGGTATAATGACTTGATAGGGTCATACCAAAAAGGAGGCTGTGTGTTTTCATAAGGACTTGTTACCAAAGAGTAAAAAGAAGACTTCCACACTGTGGATCTGCTGTCACAAATCAGGTGACGAAAACATACCACATTCAACAGTTGCAGATGTGGTGGGTGTCTAGCTGTACTTTTAATGAAATAAAGAGAAGTTAGACGTCATGTGATGGAAATATAACATAAGGTGAGACAGGACAAACACCTGCGCAAAGAGTCAATTCATAGCAAATGCTGAACTGTATAAATTGCTCTACTGAAATATGCCAATAGAAATAATTAAATCTAAAAACCCTCTTTGTGAATTTCCAGCCATGCTGATGATAGGATGACAGGTAGTTTAAGTTATACTACTTAATTTTGATATTTTGCTTAAACTCCAAATTCATTCTGATGAAGGCATTGTGTGTTGTGTTTTTTCTCTGTAGGCTATTTGTCATTTCCCAATACTGTTCCTACTGCTGTGTGATCTAATAGAAGTAAATGGCTGCCTATAACTGTTGTCAACATGCCCTCAAACAAAGTATTTAACCCCCAGCTTGTGTGGGAAATGCTCAGGGACCAACACAGTGTGAGAGCTCCTGCTGTGAATGTGTGTATACAGTGATGCATGCTGTAGATTGTATTCTTGAAAATGACAAGTTGGACAAGAGATTTTCATTGTGTTTCTAGTATTTATATCTTCTAAATATTTGACTGCATGAGGAGACCACTTTAGAACTTTCATGAAATCAAAAACTTCAAAAGCAGAAGAAATATAAGAATTGCGTTATAGTTTAAACTTTCATAGCGACATATTTTTTATGCAGTAAGATTTTACTGCCCCGTGGGAAAAGAATGAACACGATACCAATGACTCAACAATTACTGTGCCAAGTGTTTCCAAAAGTCATTTTCTAGCCCGTACTCTGCTCAGAAACAAATCCTCCGCATCCTAAATGACCTGCGAATACATCAAAATGATGTGACAATCCTTAAATAAGGTTCCTAAATCTGGATACATTACAAAACTACTAACTCAGCCTCAAACTGTTTGCAGTGTGTTGCTGAAAAAGAGCAAGAATAATCCAAAAACATTCCCCCTGCTAAACAATTCCCCTGCTAGACCCAAGTGCCAACTGTCCCATTACAAGAGAAGAAATATTGATCCAAACTGTTTGCGCGCTTGCATTGTACCAAACAGTGGACAGCTTGTGTCCTACTTAGAAAGACACAATGTGAATGAACAATCAGGTGTAACCTTTCATTTCTTCTAAATGTCAGCCTGCTCATGATCTGAGGTCCACTGCTTACAATAAGAAACTGAGTTTGCAATGATGCAACAAGAGAGGTTAATTGTTCATTATATTTTTTTTTAAATGAATCAGTCTGTGATGATACTGAGTAAACAGAGTAAAGTGTGAAGTGATAACACAGATGGGATGAAAAGAACGGAGAGGACAAGTGATCAGAATGCACCTTTAAACCAGGGTGGCTAGGTAGTAATGAAACATGGAGGTTTTTGGAACAAACTGTTTCCAAGCCTTCACCCTCCCACATAATGAATAGCTCCCCTATGATGCACAAGGACAAAACTTCAACGCAAGTTGAGGCAAAATAAGAATAACCTGGGCTGACAATGACTCAGCCAAAGTAGTGACCAAGGGACATTGAAAAAACAAGTCCTGACCAAACCCTGCCACCTAATACACACAGAGACGACACACATATAACCACCAAACACACACACTTTGCATCTCTTAAGTCTAGCCCAGGGCTTTATCCCATATTTTAATGCTCTGAAAAGGTCAGTCCATCACAAACTTACTTGATGGAGTAATGAGACCATGTATAAATACCTGAAACACCCTCGCTGTCTGAGCTGCTTGCAGACTCTCAATGATGTTGTTTTGTTCGCCAAATGAATAACTGCTGACATTTCGAGGGATTACAATAGTCTGATTACATTTTCTGACATGAATAATAATATTAGAGATTAGGGTATTCAAATTGCATTTAGTGCAAATAGTCAGTTTAATTTCATACTTAGACAACCAAACAATCTCAAATATGTGAGGTTACGTGTGTATCTGTTCGATATGTAGTTGGCCTAAGATTGAAGAGAAAATGGTACATTTTTTGTTCTATAAACCGCTTTGATTCAAAGTTTGGCTTTGAATTTGGCTCAGCTGTGATTTAATACAGACAGCCAAATTCAACATAGTTTTATATTTTGTCTTGTTCATTCATCACAGCGGAGGTTTTTACTGCCACACTGGATCGGATATGTGTGTCCAGACATTACCAACCTATCTAAAGAGGTTGCTGCGGTAACGACAGAGGCATCAGACTGCTGTTCTTTGTGTCGCGCTCCATACCGCTCTGCTTGTAGCAGCATGGGTCCTGCCCAGCCGCTCCGATGCACTTCCATCACTTTCACATTGTCGCTGCGTGTTGTGTTGACACACTTTGAAGAGCATCTGGACTGAGACACATCTGTAGAAATCTGACTAGAATCACATTTCAAACCACCTCCACTGTGGCTTGTGCAGTTTTCTGCTGTCCAGGCTTTCTGAAATCAATCTGGACACAATCAGGATATTTTACTGTTTTCTTTGATGAAGAAATCATTTAAGCTGTAACCTTTCAATGCACATTATTTACTGTTAATATAATTACATCACTCAGATGATGTTGTCCTGCTTTGACAGCAGGCATTAGGCACTAAGAGACGTCTCTAGCATATCAGGCCACTGTTTATTACATGACTTGTCTCTTTGTGGAGATTCTTGCAGCCTTTCCCTTGTGTAAATTCAACATGTGTCATGCCCAACCTGGAGACAATATGTGTGATCTGTCGTCACTGTAGTTTGTTAGTCGCTTAACACTCCAGGTGGCACTAGTTGACATTTTCTATGTTTTTGTCATTGTCTCTTTTTGAGAGAGAGTGCATGATTTGTTATTTTGACTCACAAAAACATTTTAAAAGCTGGAGGCTAATCATTTAATAGTCACATTGTAATGTCAATGTTATGTAATCTTTTTTGACACATAATAAAGGGCTCAGTGCTGTTTTGTGTCACAGTACCTTTCAGTTTCTTACCTGCTGTCATTTCCTCTGAGCAGTCAGTACTTCTTCACCCTCAATCCCCAGCCACGCCCACCTGCCCACTCACCTGATCCTCACCTGACTGTCAGTCCAGTATTTAAGCTGCTCTCCCACACTCACTCATTGCCAGAGTGTTCTTTCCATCACGCAAGACTCTCCAGCGTTCTTCATCGGCCTGATCCCTTGCTACCGGACCTGCCTGCCCTTGACTTCACTTGATCTCCTGTTCTCTGTTAAACACCTCAGTCTTCTGTACCTGACCAGGTGTTTTGCCCTGCACTTCCTGGATCTCTGGCTGTTTGACTGTTGAATGTTTGGTTCACCAACATTTCCTGTGGCTCTCAATAGGTCTGAACAGAACACTGATCTCGCCGTATCTAGTACTTTGAGAGACAATAGTTCCGAACGGGACATTGATCTGTACTACAGCTTATCCGTCTCTGTCACACCTGAGATCGAAGTCAGTGAAAGCGACTTCTGTGTACAGGCGGTGTTGCAATTGGGTCTTAAATCAACACTTTGCATTGATGAGGGTTCAGATGTGTGACCATCCTTCACACAATATGTGAATGTTATAGTCTTCTTGCAGAGAGTAAAATAAATGAAGGGAAACAGTCCTCTGACATTCCAACATTCATTACACATGGTAGAGAGTTTTTTTTAGATTTTCTTTTCAGGAAGAGGTTGGCTGAGAGGAGATACACCAAGGCAGCGTAGCTAGCTAGTAGAAGAGATGTAAGTCAAACACAGACACATGCATGCAAACTTTAAAGTCACAGGAAGACAGAAAGTGCCAGCTGTAGCCATATTTTCCAATATGCATCAGCTAATGTTTAATCATCACTGACGGAAAGACAGAAGCAGGGAAATTCTCAGATCATGCACTAAGCCTTTCAGCCTTGCAGCATCAGTGTGTTGGAGGTGTGATTTGCTGTTCAAAAAGGATAAATTAACTGTGTGTCTTTGATTAGAGCAGGTTGAGTGGGAATGAAGCGATGGCCTGAGGGAGGAACGATGCAGAAAGACTTACAACAATACCTGATATAACCCTGACTGGCTGGGCTCATGCAACACAGGGGTGAGGGAGGGCACATGCAGACACTCTTTCTTCCCCTCTCTCCATATCTTTGCACATAAGGCTGCACAGCAGAACACAAACTTCTCTTCCTCTGTCTCTCTGCTTTTTCATCGCACACACACCAATGCACACAGTCTCTCTCGCTCACTTTCATCCTATGTCTCTCTCTCTCACCCTTCCATGTGCTCACACACCTGCAATGACTGCAGAAGCTCCTGCAGAAATGGGTTGCATGCTATTGTTTTCTTCCTCCTTTCTTATTTATTTTTTTCCTTAATTAAGAGACTGTGGGACTCATAATACGGGAAAGGCCACTGACCCAGTTTCCTGGCAGCGGGCTCGCTTCCTGCAGCACCATTACAAAAGCACACAAAGGGGAGAAAATGCTGTTTGATGATCACAGTTTAATGACAAACAAGGTGCTCGCTGTATAAGCTGATCCAATGTGGAATAAAAAAGCTCTATGTGCTCCACCAAAGCCAACGCTCACTGAGTGGTTTGTGCATTTTCTCACTCAAGTGCTGTGACATTATGTGTAAGTTTGGCTTAGAGCTGTGGGTGTGTGTGTGTGGTGGGGAGGTGTAGATGCAGGGAGGTGTGGGGGCAGCATTTACTGCTGAGCATTGTAGAGGTGTGTCTAAATGCTGCATTCATTGCACTGGGAGTAATCATCTGCGTGGCAGCGGTCAAACGCAGCTACCTGACGGCAAGCGCAGATGCATTAAAGCTCATTTCGTTCTCTACAGTCCTCCGTTGCTCCTGGGCTGCTTTTAGTATATGTTTATCTGGGATCAGTTTCGTCTGCCAAGAAATGTGAGATCACAAACCATCCAACAATGACTGTGACCCAAAATGATTAACATTGTATTTGAGATAGGGATACAATGCGGAAATTCAAAGAAATGTAATTTGTGTCCAACATCACAGCTTCATTGTGATGATATTGCCTGTCTTTTGTTTTCGACAGAACTGCCAGCAGAGCTGCCAACTCACACTTACTGTGCCTGAGATCCACAGAATGCCTTTTCCCACACTATGTTTTCGTCTTTGCTTCGTCAGATGTCCGATGTAGTTTTTCTTTCTTTTTTCCCAAGTTCAGATGGGCTGAGACACTGAGCGTAACAAGGTTATGGCAGCACTTTTGTCAGATTGTCCGTGGTCGCATCATCATCTGTTTGAACCGAAAGCAACAACAAATCATTGCAATGCACATTCTGCTGGAGCAGCCAATCACAATGATTTTGTGGGTCAGCAACTAATCCACTGAGCATGAGTAGAGCAATGCTTGGGTTTAATCATTTATTTGTGAAACATTATTACTGTGTAGATTATTGCGTGTTTACGCCATTTTGGTAAAGATTATGAACCACACTGAAGCACCGAACCAAAGACCTGAAACCAAAAGATAGGCAATATAATCATGGGAAAGCTTTGATTTTGCATGCAAATAACATTTATTGGCTTTTCACATTGTTGGTCTACTCCCAGATCTGTTCCACAAATAAGAGAACCCCCTTCAAAATCCATGTGCATCTGTAATATAAGTTCCCAGCTCTAAACCATAACACTTCTCAACAATATGTCATGTGGTTCTTGCCATTTGTCTCGAAAAATATTGTTTGTCTAGAATTTTTGGTATTTGCTGCCTTTGACAAACAACATGTTCTCCAAGCCTCAGACCATCACGGGTTAAAGTTACAAGCTCACAGAATGAGACCTGTCTAGAGAGGGGCTATTGAAAAGAGCGCAGTAAGGTAGAAACAGTTACACTGTTTTATCATATCCACACTGCTGTGCTGTTAAACTTAATGGGAGCTGCGCTCCTCTGGTGTGGCTTGGAGAAATCATCACCTCGTAATCTGAGTATGTGCCATCTTTCCTTAAAATTAATTCTTTTCCCTTTTGACATGAATGCAGCATGTCTATTGGAAGTCAGATAATAACGGAAAGGTCAGGTCTTGATTGGCTGGCCATACAGTATCTTGAGCAGCAGATAAAAACTGAACTGTGTCTCAGTCTCACGTCAGTCATAATGGACAGACATGGATCAGCTCTTTTCATAGCACTGTGAATAATGTGATCACCTAAAGGACAGGATGTGTCGGTGAAAACCTTAAATTTCAGGTGTTTCTAACTCTTGTTGAAGGATTACACAGTGTTTGACACCTGAAACTCTCCACTGGACAAATTTGAAAAGGTCAAGCTAAGACTATGGCTCTTTACTGTGTTTGAAAAGTTGACATTTGAGATGCACAAGGCTTTCACCTAATAGGTGACATTAAAAAAAGAAAAAAGAAAAAGTCAAACTGCTATAAACCTGTGCATTGATGAACAGTAACAGGATTGTGTGGCATTGTAAAAAGGTATTTTTCTGATGAAGATAGACTAGACTGAAGGGTAATCAATCAAAATAAACAGATACAGATGCAGAGGACTTTGTGTTAGCTGCAGTAAAACTGCCATAGACTTGTTATAGCTATTATAGTCCATAGCAATAACAAAAATAACAGTCTGAAGCTGCACTAACCCTTCATTTATTGTTGTCGGTAGGGATCAGTATAGAGCAAAATATGAAAACTCTGAAGTTTGTCCTGAGGCTGGTACTAAAGGCCAGGATGTCATTAAAATAGGTTTATCCTCTCGGGTATTTGAAAGTTATCTGCACATTTAATGGCATTTTGCTTACTACATAATGAAAAATCTTTTATGCAAAGCTAACATTTTAGCATGTGGGAGAAAATGCAAGAAACAAAAGCATCAGTATTAATCATCTGGGAGCCATGAAAATGCAATTTGGCCAGCAGTTGCTGAGATATCTTGTCCGTCTGCATGCAGGGCAAAAGCTCAAAACCCAGTGGATTCATTAAGACTCAGGGGAGGTAGAACAACTTGTAAACCCCATCTGTACATAAATTGGGGAAAACAATGGCAAACAATTGCCTCTTTTCACATCCAGCAGAGACTGAGCAATATTCGCATTCATTTGATGCCATTTTTGTGTCCACCTGGCCAGTGTAAGTCTAATATTCTCTCTCTCGTAGCTTTGGTCTCCACCATCTGGCTCTTTAGCTGCTTAATGTTTGCCTCTGTTCACCAGTTGTCTGAGTCACGCTGGTGATGAGCAGTTTACTGTGGGTTACTAGAGCTTTATCCTGCTGGAAAGGAATTTTTAATGACAGCAGTGAGACTTACCCAAACAGTAAATATAGAAAAGAAAGTAAAATCAGAATAATGAGCTACACGTGAGCTACAAGAACTACACAGATCTGCGGTGAAAGCAGCATTTGCTGACATTTCTCTCTGGATTTGTCAGTACGAGTGACACCTTTTACATTACACAGTCAGTCCATATGACAGTTCATGTGAAAATATTGATTGGTGCAGCTTGAAAAGAAAATGAAATCAAGTCATTTTAAATATCACCTGTAGTTTTTGAAAAAAAAAAAAAAACGTTGAAAACCTACCACAGGAAGTCTATAAATAATAAAAATCTGAATAAGAAGACTGATTTCTTCTGTCATTTGATGAGTCAGCAATTGTGACAAATGAGAAAAGTATGGGTGCAGTGGATAGTGAACAGTAGCGTGTGTGTTTCCTGCCATGCTGTGGCTGCAGGTGTAGAAACTGACTATACAGCCCGTCTCCTTTCAGCAACATCAATACACCATAACGTAAATGCTGCCACTATAAATTGTGTGTTGGTTTGATTCAATGGGCATTCCTATCTCGTAAAACTTACTGCGGTCTACTTTTCCCTTCTTATGAAGTCACAGAGTGGTTTATTGCAACACAAGCAGTCACAAAGTTTGGAATAAAATACAAGTTTTTCTATATGTTTTTTTTTTTTTTTTTTACTGAGTTGCAATAAGTAAAGCAGCACTTACAGTGCATGCTAGGAATACAAACTAGGGAGCTTAGCGCACACACGCACACGCACACGCACACACACACACACACACACACACACACACACACACACACACACACACACACACACCACTGCTTACCTGGATCACTGCCAGATCTTGGAGCAGTGAAGAAAAGTATGCTCCCTGCATAGTTTTTTTTTCACAGCAGCTGCCTTAAAATCAAGATAAACAGCAGATAGATGGATAGATTTGATTTAAGGCTTTGGGTCATGCAGGGATCTTGGAGGTATTGCGGTCTTCTTTTCAGCTCGCTGACCATTTATAGTCCAGTATGCTGGCAGGATTAAACAACCACACAACTGCCAGGACTCTCATCAGTTCTGCAACACTGGTTCCCACCCCAGTCTCAGAAAACTAAGAAGGAAAAAAAAAAAAAAAAGCTAGTTTTGTTTCATTGACTCTGATATTATGAACACCCCCAAGATAGCAATGGTGTTTTTAATGCTTTCTAATTGCCTTGATGTGCATTTTAATTGCTTAGAACTGTGCAAAACAATGTCTAGAGACCAGCTGCTTAATAATTAAAGTCCTTGATACTGCTGGCATCCACCCTGCAGGCTCCATTGTGTGGCCTTGCAGTCCACTGTTGGCCAACTTCATGATTATCATACCTAACATAATTACAATCTGCACTGTATTTCATTTATTCAGGTGAAGTTGACTGGACTGCATGCTCTTTATCAGCAATGTTCTTACCTCAGAAACATGTAGGCACACACATTTACATTTACTGGATGTTGAATAGTGCAGCTACACTCCCCAAACATGCCCTGCTACAGGGTTCACATCGAGCCAGGCTGGGTGATATAACATGAAAATAATATCCAGATTTCTTGCTTCTGAATGTTTGTTACAACAATCACAATAATGGTTCGAATTTGTTTGGATTATTTCAGTTATGCTATTTGACATACTTAGACATTGATTAGCAGAAAAACAGCTTCCCACTGAGGATCACAAATTTCTTATTTATTTATTTATTTATTTATGTTGACTTAACTGTGAGTGCTGGTCATATTGAACCACTCTCCGATCAAAATCTCCTCCTGTCTCACATCTGGGTTTGGCAGCTGTGCAGTTTGAGGACACTGTGAGATGAGATGGAGACGTGCCTCGCTGGAAATCACACCCTTGGAGATATGAAACTTGCCTAACTTGATAAAATTTTCTGCCTTTGCTCATATTTCTCCTGTCAGACTCAGAAGATACACTCTTCTTCAACATCATGATGATTCAAGCAGAAAATCACAGGTTTGATTCTTTCATGAAATATTAAATATGCTAATGCTCGATCATTGGCAAAATATAGAGATACCTCTGCATTTACAACCTACTAATCCTAATAGAACAAAGAGTTTCAATTCTAAAAACAATGCATGCTGGGAAGTCTGCAAATATGCTGATCATGTTTATTTAGAAATTTAATTGCAGCACATTCATTCAACACATCCTTTCAAGTCAGAAGACTTCTAGTCAGAAGAACTCGACTTGTGAAATGGCCTAAAAACGGAAAATTAGTCAAACGTATTTATGTTAAACTAATGAGGAATGATTTGTTGGTTCCATTAAACTCCTGTCTGATGTTTTACTGCGCAGATGTGGAGATGCCAAGAACGTCATTTGGCATGAGGATTTGAATATGACTGGTGAATATATTAATAATGCACCAAGTGATAGTTGAATCATACTGTAAGATTGCTGTTTTGCTCTGGCTTTCTAACATTTAGGTCTTGCTCAGCTTACAACCAGTTTCTGAATTCTGGGTTCAGCATATGAGCCTGTGCAGTTTCTACTGGGAGGACTTCACAGCGACTTCTGTGTAGGCTGATGAGATCAATTGGGGGGGGGGGGGGGGGGGGATTTTTATCATATACAAGCAGTTCTCCAGCGTTATTATGGCACATTGCACCACTCCCATCTGTAGCCACAACCCTGGTTGTCTCACCTGTGGCTAATGTCCCCCTGACTACACCGACTGTACGACAGCACTCCAACAATGCAATCTATCTCATTCCTCTCCCTTCATTGCTTCTCCAAATACCATAACCTGTGACAGCCTGTGGAGAGAGTGAATATGGACCTTTATACGGACACTTATGCACACTTACATCGACATTTACAGAGACAAAGACACGACTGATGACCACAGACATGGCACCTGAGTGTAGACCTTTTCTTGTAATCTGGAGAGAGCAAGGACGTGGTCCTCCTGTCTGTCATTTTCTACACACACACATACACACACACACACACACACACACACACACACACCCAGTGGCATGTCTGACAGCCTTTGACATCCCTCAGAACACATGAATATGAACCTCTTCCCTGTCAGCTTATTATTACCTTCATCCCTATTATTGCCTGCAGACTGCTCTGCCTATTCAGGAACATGGGGGATAGTGGAAACACACATCCACGCTTACGTATGCATATGGGGAAATATAATCCGCACACACAGAGACACACACAGTCATCTCCCAGGTGAATGGCTGACATTGGTGGCTAAGGCTCCCTGTGGCTTCCTGACCTTTACTGGCTGTCAGAGGCACAGACCACAGCTGTAATCAAGACCGGGACACTTCCTCCTTGTCTTTCAGTCACATGCAGGCGTTTCATGATTCAGTGTCTCCATTCACAGCTTCACAATGTCGTCTCTGTCCTTTTATCTTCATTCTTTTGTCCTCTTTTGATTCTCTGTCTTATGCACACCTCATTTATCTGTCCATCCTGTATCACTGTCACATAGACTGGACGAGATGTATTACACAAGAAAATCTATCATCTAACAGAATCAGTGCAGCTGCTGTGCAGTCTTGCTAATAGGCAGATACAAAATATCATCAAAGTAATAGTCTTTTCAATTTCCATGTTTGTGTACAGGAAGAAAAAGGGTATGATAAGATGCTTTTACTAAGATTTAATTTGTTGCAGCAACAACACTTTAAGATGAAAGCTTGACTACTCCAGAATCATTCAGCTGGAATTCATTTTAAGTCACAGCTGAATAGGTTGGACTAAAGCCAATAAAAATCGGTTGAAACTGACTGTATTAAATCTAATTAAACTTGTCTCTAGAGCTAAAGAGAGCAACACATTTGTCACACCGCAAACAAGGTATGTTAGTTTCAATCTACAAACTGCTGTTCTCAGATCACAGAATGAAAATGAAAACAAATTTAAAGATAAACTTTTACACTCTTTAATACTAAAACTTAAGATTGCTAGGTAGTTGTAAGAAGTCATGGTGGTTACATTGGGTTGCAGTGGTGGGAAGTTTTTATAGCATAAAAAAGGAAAAGTATGAAAAGCCTGATTCTGTCTTCAGTCTGGGTAATTTTGCAGAACTCTTTAATGGTATCATTAATCTTACTTGTGAGTGTTTTACTGGTGATGCCTTTGATTGATACTTTAATCATTCCTCTGTGTTTTACTGCTCCTGGTTATTTAGCTTTTTTTTTTTTTTTTTCCTAATTTTATGACGGATCAGGTCTTGTTGACACACTAGTTAGTGGGTCTCAGTGAGTCTATTTAGTCATTGGTATTCATATGTAAGTATACTATCAACGTCATACTTTGTTCCAAGATAGTGTATTTTTAAGGATACGCCAGAAATATTGTTCTTCCATTAATTGGAAGAGTCCCAAGAGAAAAGGTCAAACTGAGGAGCTGAGATGTCTTGACTTTTAGTCCTGACAACAGGTCAAGCTCCAAAACACTGGGCGCTGCACTGCACTACACCATAATGCAACTTGAAAGCAAATCTTTAAAAATGCATTTGCACAGTTTGTGGCACAACCCTCCGATTAAAAATTTGTAGTCTCCTCAGACAGAAGACGACATCAGTAGGGTTATTGTTTTCAGACTTTAGAAAGCCCCCTCTAGAGCTGCAGAGGATGTTGTACAACAGACTGAGTAGCACTCCTGACACACAGACTGACTCATACTCATTCACATGTAAAATTAGTACCCCTTTAAATGTTCTATATAAGAGATTTTTCAGCCACTAGATGAGTCTGTCCCCACTCCTTTGTGTGTAACAGCTCTGGTAACCTGGGACTCAGGTGCAGACAAACACTCAGGAGACGGAGTGAGGTTCAAATAAAAATCACTGTCTTTTCTAGTGTCCAACAAAAACAAAATTATCCTAACCCTATCCAAAAAGGCTAACAAAAACAGACAGGGAAAAGGCAAAATCCTTTCAATAAAAATGAATAGGCAAGGAGAAAGTTAGTTCATGGGGAAACAAAGACAATCGGGCAAAGACATGAGGAGCTGGTGGGTATATATACACAGGGAAGGTCATAGGGTAATCAAGGGCAGGTGAGTGAGTGGCCACAGGTGTGGTTGATGAAAGGCGGGAAAACACAGGAAACTGAAACGACACAAGAGGTTAACATACAAAATAAAACCAGAATGTTACATTGTGTTCTCAGCAAGGTGCTGTGAAACAGGGAAAGCTGAAGATCTCCTTTTATGAAGAATGTCAAGCGATGAGCTACGTACACTGCATAAGCAACAGGATGTAAATCTTGGATATTATTTTCTTGGTTGGAATGTTGATTTTTACAGCATAGAGTTATTTTTTTTAACATTTGTAACATATTCAGCTTTGCAAGTACCTGTTCCTTCAGTCTACCAAGTGACCTTAACTATGTAACTATAGGTATCCTGCTAATGCTCGAAACCTAAAACATCAAGTAAAATATGCTGAAGGTGGATAAATTTCAATGGTTTCTTCCAATGGTTTGGAACATGATTAGCAAACCACTATGACCACAAAATATTTTCGCTCCCAGTTTCACAGGGAGCGACCTCACATGTGCTAACACATACGCTCGTCCCCCCAGCTACCAAAATAAAGAACAGAGAGCCTCGTCCTTATTTTCAGTCTTTGATATTTGCATCATCTTAAGACTTTGATGAAAAGTTTGTAAATTATGTAAATCGTTCTTTGTATCCTTTTTATATTCTTCTTCAGATATGTTTCATCCTTTTGTCATCATATATGAACCTGTGCCTTTAAGAACATGGAACAACCGTTTTAGGATTAAGCATGGAGAAAATCCAACAACATGAAATAAGAACATGGAGGACTTCAAAATAATTATGCACTGAACATTATGCATAAATTACAGTAGCAGCATCCGGAGAGCTGGCTATATATGGAATAGTACAGAATATCAACTAACAGAATAATTGATATTGTCTTGGGAAGGAAAGGGAACTTCAATATGAGTTAATCCCACTGCATATGGTGCCACATTATTACCACGTGACTCCAGAGAATTGGCTCTTTATCTGGTATTCGACTGCCAAGAACTGAAGGCTTACATTTAATTCTATAAATAATTTCCACCTCCTGCACGGGGAATATGATGAAGGAAATTTACAATGAAGAGTTTAACTCCGAATTAACTCTATACATATGGATGTCTTGGAAGTTGAAATATACTGTAGGGACCTGTGAGCTTGTGCCAGTGCTAGTGACTTCAGAAACACGATAAAAGATGAGTCCAGATATATGTATATTTTATGGAAATTTCCACTGAATTTTACTGTGGTGATTACACAATTTATCCTTTAGGGCATAGGAAACCATACATCTAACACCAAGCAACTCATTGTAGAATCCCCAGATTATCATGATCTAATTGGAGATTTAACATCCTAGGCTAATGAATATTTTGGAGCCAAATCAGTTGCATACTGGGGATGTAACAGGATTTCTACAGGAAGAACTCCCAGCATTCCCTGTCCTATTCTTTTGGTTTTCAGTTGGGGATTTATTGGTAGAAAACACTGCATTCCTCTGATTCCACAATCACATCGGAGTGACAGTGCGACCGTCTTCCCAAAATGATATGTGCCCTCAAATGTAATGGAATCTGATTTTTTTCCCCCTCCACACAATAGGAAATGCCACATGGAGAATTCCCAAGCTAGAGGACCTTTTGCTTCCTGCCAAAAATACTCCCTGCCTATATTGGATAATTTCCGCGGGATGTCATGCCACTGAATTCCCAGACCTCCTCGCTATTATTGGGGGTTTGAATGCTGGACGGATCGGAAGGAAACGCTCCATCAAGTGTGACCCACTTAGCTGCTGGAGAGGCACCAAAGGACCACCATGGCAATTATTTAAACCTCCGCTTTATTATTCATAATTAGCAGAAGCTGTACAGTGTGTGTGTGTGTGTGTGTGCCTATGTCTGATAAAGCTCTCTAAATAATATGGCACTGGAAAAATAATAAAGAATGGAGAAGCAAATGTGTGTGCATATCTTTGTGTGATAATGAGGTGTGTGTGTGTGTGTGTGTGTGTGTGTGTGTGTGTGTGTGTGTGTGTGTGTGTGTGTGTGTGCGAGCGCGCACAAGCACGTGTGCATGTGTTTTTGTAAAGGTGCCTGCTGTGCTTATGATATTGTGTGTACACGTGCATGTGTGTGTGTGTGTTAGTGCGTGTGCATGCATTCATGTGTGTGAACGTATGTAGGTATGTGTGTGTGTGTCTGTGTGTGTTACTGTGCTGTGTGTGCGAATTAATGTGTGTATACGCATGTATGGTGGTGTAGGTGTAGTCACTGCGGGTTTTCATGTGTAGTGTATGTTCGTGCATGAATGTGAGCAAGCTACCACACCTCTGTGCATGATTGTGTGTGTGTCACCATGCTGCTTGTGTATGCATTAATATGTGTGTATGCATGCACAGTGGTGTTGTGCAAAATGTGTGTGTTTGTCATCTATAGCATGTGAAGTTGTGTAAATTACCATATCTCTATGCATGTTTGTGCATGTGGATGTTATGTTGCGTCCAGTATGCATGACTATGTATGTGCAGGTTGTGTGCCTTTTCACATATAATGCATGTGTATGCGTGAATATGTGGAAGCTCCCATACCTCTGCGCATGCTTTATTGTGAGTGTGCATGTTTGTCTGTGTGTGTGTTGCCGTTGTACTTGTATCCACATAAATATGTGTGTGTGTGTGCCTGCATGGTGGAATCTGTGTTATAAGTGTGTGTTTGGATCTTCAGCACCTGTGCTTTTGTGAATGTGCGTAAGCTGCCATACCTCGTTGCATGTTTGCGTGTTGGTGTGTGTGGGTAATGAGACCCTCTTCACCGGATGCCACTCCAGTGCAGAAGGCAGCAGCAGAGTCTCAGTGGAGTTAACATCCAGACTTCCTCTTATTATTTCCTCTGTTGTCTCAGGTCTCAGTAATTAGTGGTTGCTTTAATGAGGCTAATATCACAACTCCAACCCACAGTTCACCACTCTAAATGATAAGAGGCTGATAAGTGTGTATGTGTGATGGAGAACGAGTGTCAAGGCGATGAGAGGTTGTTGTACGCATATCCTTGATCATCAAGTACTGCGTAATTGAGTTTACTGTTATGAGCACGTGTGAAAAAGAGAGAACGAGAAAGGAAGTGGGAATGTGCGTGCGTGTGTTTGGGTTTGTGTGTGTGTGTGTGTGGGGGGGGGGGGGGTTGTATCTATCTGGTTGGTTGACTTCTGTTCCAGTCTGTGATTACCAAGGTTTCCCAGAATGCGTTGCAGATGAGAGTTTCATGTGTGGGTGGTGAGAGCAATAGCAACAACTACGTGTTAAGTGGCAATATTTAGAGTGAAAGCTAAAGGTTTTACAGCTGAGAAACAGTGAGAGTGGTCTCATGCACTGCAGCAGCCTCTGCTCTGTGCTCGTCTTTTTATGTGCATTTTTATTTTCATATAGATGTAGACTGAGAAGTATGAAGGCCTGAATAACTTACTAATTCCCCAGAGCAGATACACCTGATGTAAGCAAACTACCCAAAAGAAGCTGAAACATTACACTTTTTTTTTTACCTTTTTTGGTTCCTCAGAGTTGAAAACTTGCTGTCAGCCCACTGATATACTCCGGTCTTTATCTGTCACATAGGCAAGTAACTGCCCAAGCAACCCTATACACTTACCTTTTTCTGTTTCAACGCTTTATGTGTGTATTAATGATGCATACTGATATGCATTTGTGTTTTCTTGTAGAAGCCAAGAAATAATTGGGGAGTTAAGACCACAAAGAATTCAACAACTTCCTCTTCTTCTTTTTTTAAACCACTATTTAACTTCAGTTATACCTATCAAAATTAGCCAGACTGCCTACTCTTCAGGTCTTTGTAGATCTGTACCATTTCAGGAGGGGGCATTCATTTACTCTCCTACTGTGGGTTGTAAGTTAATGCTCTGGTTTGCCAGTTAACAAAAAGTGTGAGTTTGTATGACAATGAGACTTTGAGCAATAAGCTCTGTAAGGTCAGCAGTCCACAGCAGAGTTAACCCACATCAGCCCAGATCAATTCCAGCCCACTAGGATTTCTTCAGAATCTCCTTATTTCCACTCCACAACTGGTTGGAGGTATGCGGTCAAACAAAAATAAAGCAAGGGTGTATATTCACTATAAACACAGTGTTTTAAGTTTGAATCCAGTTAGGCCCTTCTTTATTACCATAGCAGCTGATAAAAACAGGTTGCTCAGAGAAGACAGATTCATTCATCTTATGAATAGGTAGGAATCAGCAATTAAATGCCATTATACATCAGTGTTACTGGGGTTTGATTAGTTATGTGATTTTCTTTTGCATAAATGCAGTTGATGATTCATATTTTGTTTTCAGAGACTTGTTTTAAAGTCTGCATAAGTGAAAAAAAAGAAAAGAAACTGCTCTAAAATTACCTCTGTGATTCCTGACTGGAAGACTGAAAGCAAACCTCTGCTCTGCTTTCTTAAAGACTGCGCTGAAATGGCATTGACTCAACATTGTGTCAAACATTTAACAACAATTATCTTTTAAAGTGACAAACCTAAATCATAAAAATAAAGCATTTTGTAGTTTTTTTTAGTCTTTTAATTGTTACAGGGTGGTGCAGGATTTGCTTTTGATTCCACAAAAACAAGAGAGAGCTTGCATGTGCAAGAGAAGGCAAGGAAGAGTGTGTGTCTTTGAGTATTTCTGAAATGATGAAAAGTGACTTCCAGATGGGTTGTAGTTGTAGCAGTCAGAATACACATGTTGGCAGCGCCTCATTGACACCCTGCTGGGAGAAGGTCAGCGCCCCACTGTTCCTAAGCACCGCAGCTGTGTCTGGAGGGAGATATGTCCTCATCAAATGCGCTTGATATTTGGGACGCAACCGTTCTGAGCCTGCCTGCTGAGACTAACCACAGTGAAACAGAACAAATGAAGTTACTTTTCAGTTTCTGTTCAGGTTTACTTTTTTAGCTTGTGGCCTCTCTCTCACTGTGGCCTCTCTACATTTGTTTCACTTATTTTTAACTGCATCTTGTGATGTGCTATATTGCTCCATAGTCTTATTTTCCATTGTTCCAGCAACAAAGACTATTAAGGATACGAGCCATGTCCTCCAGAAAAACGTCCTCTAATGGGGGCACAGTTAATAGTGGTTCTGATGGACCTGAGTTACAGCCCCTGTGGAGCACTTGAGTGTGATAACACCTTCATATGTCTGTCTGAGTTATAGTTAGGACAGTAACGTAACCAAAAGACAGTTAGTTACAATATGCCAAAAAACCTCTGTGCACACCTTTCACCTTAGATTTGATTTTTGTTCTGATAAAGTATCAGATTAAACACAATTTAACCTTTAATATTGCAGTTAAGACACAAAGCAATCCAGCAGGTCAACAATGTAATAAATCCTTGAAAACGTAAAGTTCAAATTTGGTGTTAAAGGAAAAATGACAATACCTGCTTAGCACTGTTGCTTCATGTGGAGTTTATGTGTTCTCTGCCTGTCTGTATGGTTTCTTGCCACATGCCAAAAAACATGCAGGTTTGGTGAACTGGATACTGCAGTTGACAACACATTTGTCTGTCCACAAATGTGTTGCCTTGTGGGGACCTGTCGCGAGTCTGTGTCACCTCTTGTCTGTTGGATCCTGAGATAAGATCCAGCCCCTGTGAGTCAGCAGAGGATAAACAAATCCCTGAATCTGTCCTGAGGAAGCAGTCTAGTCAAGACACTTGGCATTTGGGGTCTAAAGAGTTTTACAAACAATCATGGACACGGGGCCCTGTGACGCTGTGGGGGCTGCAGCAGAAACTATAAATGCTATCCAAGGAGATTAAAAGAGTTCTAAATTTTACACATGACGATCTGTTTACTCGAGGAGTGCAACTTCCTTCTTCTTTTGTGGCTCTCTTAAGTCTGAGAAATCCTCAGAATGTCATCAGAGGTATCTCTGCTTGGGACTGACAATTCAACATCTTAACAGAAAGTCTGGGTGATGTGGTGAAGGCACATCACCCAGGAAAAGGAAAGGTTTCACAAATTGTGCTTTCGAGTTGCATTGGAGGAAGTGTAGGATCCAATGATTTCTGGAGCTCAAACTCAACTTGCGACTACATTTCAGGATATCTCTGCCTGCCTTAATTATCACCAGTCCACCAACTTTATTGAGCTGTAAAACTAAACTTCTGGAGTAGCCCTTTTAACGTCTTAACCAAAAAATAAAATAAAAAATTCTAAATGATAACAGTGAACTCCACGCTCTTGTGGACCTAAATGATGGGGGTTGTCATCGTGAAGTTCAGCCATTTTTTTTTTTTCTGCTCCAGCTTTGTCAAGACAAAACTGCTTACTCACTGCAGTGCAGGAAAAGTTTTATATATAACTGCACTTCTGCAGCTTTCTGCTCTTGGAGAAACCATACCCATCATCTGAATTAGACCACATCACAACTGGCAATGCAAAGCATGCAAATGCAAAATAGCCAGAAATGAGGTTAAACATATGCAGGCTGTTCATTAATAAACAGGGTATGGAGCTATTTTCTTTTACATCCCAGCTTGTGATTTAGGCTAAAATGGGTGCTATTGTTTTTTCCATAGAAACCTTGCCTAGTGCAACTTTTAAAGCATAATGTCGCTGCCAGTTTTTCTCACCCGCTCCTCCCTTCTTCCCCTCCTCTTCCCTCCACCCCTCAGCACCACCGGGCTCCGCTGGCTGCTCTCAAAACAAATGCCCCTCTAACTCTCCCAAAGTTACACGGAATAAATTGGAAAAATACTTTTTGACATGTTGAGTAATGCATCAAATCGTATTCTCTTTCCCCAGCAGCCTGACTATTCTATTTCATCTGCAAGCCTTCTTCAGGCAAATGGATTGCTTCCATAATGCTCTCTTTATCAGGCTGACTGAGTAAGTGCTGCTGTTCGCTGTAAGCAGGGGAAGACCAACATGCACACTCACATATTCTCTCTTTCTCTGTCGAACACTCACAGAGACAAATGTGCAGGCTCATTCTTACACACACACAATGTGCAGGCTCATTCTTACACACACACCTACACGCACACACACACTGATAGCACAAGCTATACTCTCCATATGTCCTTGGTGAGGAGGCTCAGCTATTAGAAGTTGATCACAGGGCTGGAGGATAACATGACACACAAAGCCTTTAAGCCCATTTGAATGTTCATAGGGTCTCTGTCAGAGGAGAGATGGTGTGTGTCCATGTGGGAAGTGTGTTTTTACGGAACACGCATGAGTATGAATGACAGTACATGTGGTGTGTGCGTGCGTGTGTGTGAGAGAGGGAGAATCAGCATGCCACCCTTGTCTGAGTCAACATGAGCATGCTTTGGTGCTGAGTTTGAGGCTTAGACTTGATATGTTTTGTGTTTTGTGTGTGTGTGTGTGTGTGTGTGTGTGTGTGTGTGTGTGTGTGTGTGTGTGTGTGTGTGTGTGTGTGTGTGCGTGTGTGTTGTTTGGGTGTGTCAGAAGCACTGTGTGATATATCATTCAGCAGCTTAGCTGTCTAGTGCAGGAGCCTGTTCACCAAGGACGTCTAAGACAAATACTGTAATATGCAGTGTTTGTGGATGGATGTGTGTGGCAGTGTGCATATGTGCGTGTGTGTGTGTGTGCGTGCATGTGTGTGTATTTTGGAAACAAAAAGCGCCACTTAAGTAATGCATCTTACTTCACAGGTGAGAACAGGTCATAGCAAGGTGTGTATTCAAAATGTGTACTGAATCAATTATTATTTCTTTGATGCAACATCATGATTTTAATTAATTGTTTACAAAGATGGAGGTAATTACTGAACTTACAATTACTGTCAGTTTTTTGTGCTTCTGCAGGATTTTTATTCCTTAATTTGTATTTAATTTTGAAGAGAGGGAAATGTATTTCTGCCAACAGTGTTTTACTGTCACCACTGTTGGCTGTCTCTGTTTAATGCACTGTCCATGTTAATCTTTGGTCCTGCAACAGTTACATTTCTCCCTGGGAATAATGTGGTTTAATTGAATCTATTGAAAAGGTTCAAACAAAGATTACGAACCAAAGAGCCACGCCTTTTGTTCTGGAAAGCTTTTGCTCAACTGAGCCATATCCCAAGACAAACATCTTCATCCATGGAAATAGTCCTCAGGTATTACTTGCCAATCTCGAGTCTCATTAAAATTCTAAAGTAAGAGCTGAAGTGTTTCTCAGCACCAAGTCCCATTGTCATTAGCCAAATGTGTGAAGCATGCCCTTGAAAATGAATCTTACTATAACATTAAACAGTTAGCTTTCCTTGTCAATAGTAGAAACTGATAATGTGATGTAATAATGTAAAAGTTTGGGCAATGTAAAAACTTCACAGAAAGTAGAAAATACAGTAAGAAGACAATGGGTTCACAGCCATGTTACAGACTTACTCAGGCTGTACATACTGAAGGTGCAGTGGTGCTTTGGTGGTGCCCCTACATCCCAGCTACATTTCCTGCTCTCTTTGAAAGCAAGTGAATGAGTCGACGCAACAGAAATGCATTTCTATTCACTGGAAACAAGACTGAGAAATTCCTGAGCAGAGGAGTTGATTTGAAAGTGATGGCATCTCAAGTTCACCGCACTTTATGTCGAAGAACACAGTTGATGGAGGTGGAGTACTTACCTTTACGAGGCAGCGTGATTCTCAATATCTCACGAACTGAGAGTGGTGAGCTTGTGGTCAAACCATAGTGGATTGGACCATTCGGTGTCCAATGAGGAACTACTGGCTTCAGCTGTGTCGACAGCGAGAGAAGCGACTATTCATTTGAAACAACAATGCATGGCGGCTCCTAAAGAGGTTCGTGTAGATGCGGCCATAGCATCAGTTATCAGAACTGGATAGTATGAAGTCAGCTTCAGATTGACTGGTCCATCTAATCACATATACCATATAATCAACTCCTGCCCTCCAAAGAAATCAACAAACATTCACCATGAGTAGAGATAATGAATGTTCTCAAATTATTATGTCAGTAGATTGAATTAAAGGCATATTTATCAAAGACAACAGAGACCATTCAGTTCTACTTATTTAGCTTTTCCGCTATTGTAATTTTCCAAGCATTCCCGAGATTAGATTTCTGAGCACAGTAAACGTTCACATTGACATGCATACGTAAATACACACACTCATACCCACATGCAAACAGACACACACATTGTCATCTAATAGAACACTTTGTTCATGTTGTCTTGAATTTTATGATTATGCAGTTCCCATTTATTTCTTTTACCAGCATTACAGCATGACATTTCCTGTGCTGAATATTTTTAGACCCCTGTTGATTTCTTAATTTGGTTCTTGGGTTCACAGTCTCTGACATACTTGGTTCGCATTGTATGAAATTAATCGGCTAAAGCTCTCCTGAACAAAATGATTAGAAATGGGACTCGCTGCAAATGGGATACACGACTGCTTTATTTTCGAGGCAGAGATCCAACAGTGAACGGTCTCTTTGACATCCCATTTTTGTAATAATTCCGGTTTTGAAAGCTTATGTCTACAGGGAACGATTGTTCAGACAATGAATTATTCATCTGACAAGGTTTCCTGCATGTTTTAGGATAAATTGTATGTTTCACTTCATGTGACGCGCTTGCATAAACACTCCAATCAACTATGAAAGCGAGTTTTCTTGAGATACAGAAAAAGACTGACAACAAGATAAGGACTCAGCAGAGAGGAAAGACATCTTTATAGTGTGGCCAGGAGAAAATATTAATACTGAGCTCTAAACTTCATCAGCTGTGTTTGTGTCGTGTCATTGATCTTCGCGTTTAAACATTCTGTCCCTGGTCTTTGCAGACTCAACCAATTCTGATCTGTAATCCGCACTTCCCTCTGCTTGATCTTCCCTGTGAGCCTGTTACACCAATTCAGAGCCAGCCAGTGACTCAGTTATCAGCGCTGATTGTGTGTGTGCAAGTGACAGATAGCAGATGTTGATATACTGTTGCTGTTTTTTTTGTGTGTTGTTGTTTCTCTGTTTGGTACGATCAGTCATAATCTTTAAAATGTGAAGAATCTGAAACAGTTTCACAGTGTGACAGTGATCACTCGAAGTGATGAACCTACAGACAATTATCACTAGAATCTGAAGCTCCCTTCAGCTTTGCGGAGCTTCATAGTGAGTTTCAGCCCAGTATCAAGGCAGAGTGTGAAACAGTGAAATGGAATCTATAGGTTCATGGACATGGACAAGCTGTTTTTGTGTGTGCTTGTACGTGTGTCACTCAGCACGACTTTCAAACTGATGCAGACACATGGAGTATAAAGAATGAAAAAGAACATTGTGAGGTGGCCGAGGTGGCCGGGGTCGATGGGTCAAACGTAGAACTCTCAGCCTTGGGTTCCTTTCCCATGTGAAACTGCAACCATCACCTGAAACGTTTCTCAGTCAGCTTTATTTTGAAAGTCTAAGGGACGCTGCATATTAGCTATTGCTATCTTGACCGCAAAATGAGTACGAGGTGGACATGGTGCAGGCATGAAAGATACCTGCAACTGAAGTGCATTAGTGTGAAGATCGTGCTGTGTAGTGTCAGAGAAAAATGTCAATTTTGTGTGCATGAACATGAATCCTGCCGATTAAATTTTGTGATTATTTCACAGACTGCCATGAAACTTTTTTGTGAGTCTTCTGTTGTTCTGTGTCTCTGTGTACACTCAAGCATGAGACATTAAGGTCCACTTGCTAGTTGTTGTGCAGAGCATTCAGTCTCGTGGTAAGGCCCTCATAAGTAGCTGGTGTTTGTTAAGATTCCTTCACATGACAGAGTATGAAACTTTATGTGATGTACAAACAATTGATATCTCTCTGCTGTCTCCATCTGCCCAGAAACTTCTGGTTAATGAAGAAAATTCATGCTTCACACAATCTTTCCTTAACTTCCATCCATTGGCAAAAGCTAACAATACACAGGAAGCAGGACATCAACTTCCGCAGACACGATGTCAAAGCCCTGCTCTTGTCCACCTAGTGAGACTCATCCTAGCAGTAATTATATTTCCTTCAAATTGTACTTTCAAAGCAAATTAATAGAATATGCAGATATTTTGTAGGAGACAGGGTTGGTCTTCGCACATGCTCAGGTGTTCATGAGCTTACAGTACTGTGTGTTCAGACTAATTACTCGCATGAGTTTGACCACGGGATTGTGTTTATTCAGCCACCATACAGTAGATTAGTTATAAGATAATTAGCGTTGGCAGACACCAACTGTGTCTGAGGGTGTGTGTGTGTGTGTGTGTGTGTGTGTGTGTGTGTGTGTGTGTGTGTGTGTGTGTGTGTGTGTGTGTGTGTGTGTGTGTGCGTACAAGCTTCAGCCTCTGACTGAACCCAACTCTCACCAGAGACTCACCTCATCTTCTTTCCCTCTCTTCTCTCTGTACGTTCATGAAGTAAATTACATTTCTCCTCCACTCAGCAGTCAACATGGACAGAGAGACTAATTACAAACACCCAGCAGTGCAGGTCAGCGCCTAGGTGGCTCGCTGCTGCAGACAGGCTGAGAAGATGAATCCACTTTTTAATCCCAAAAGTTTCAAAAAAATAAACTTTGAGCTGTCCTCCCCACTGGTAGACATCTCCAGATCAGAGCGGAATCCGGTGTGACTGCTGGTGTTTATTCCTCTCCACCAGAGCTCCACGGTGCAGCAGCTCTGTCCCTCTGCTCCGCCTGGTCTTCTCCAAGCAACATTCTGCAAAGGCCCGCGACACGTGTGAAGTTTTCTTGCTCAAGCTAAATATTTTGTACTCGCGTCTACACAAATGGTGCGAATTTTGCGTATTCATGTAACGCTATTTACATTGCCCGGCACAAATAGACACAAATTCAAAGTCTTTGTATTGATTTTGTATGTAATGGCACTGTGCGAAAAATTCACTTATTTGGTCTGAACACGCCATTACACCCTTTAATCTCTTCGGTAGTGCGTGTGTGTGCTGTGTATGTGTGTGTCAGAGACTAATAAAGTCTCCTCTGACGCTTTGTTTTCTCTCAATTCATTTGTGCAACAAACAACAAGCTAAATGCCAGGCGCATTCATCTCCTAATAAGCCGACACTAACACAGGGATTTTCATGAGGGAGGAAATAATTGCCTGTTCAAGTGCTTTTTCATAAGTTCCACGTCTAATTTGGCAACTCATGAAGTGTGTCATGGAGGAAGAGAGAGGAGAGAGGATCACAGCTTTTGCCTCCAGTCTACACTTCACCCAGAAAAGCCTTCTTCTTCTTCTGCATTTCCCACATTTTTTTCTGCTTTGCTTTGTCTTTTCCGCCCTGAATCAAGTATTTCAAAACTTGCCTTCAATCAGATGTTTTTACCTCAGAGGCCCCTTTCCTCTCCTCTCCCACCCACACCCTTATTTCCTCCACTGACATCCCTTTCAACAGCAACACAAGTCTTTCTTCTTTGACTTTCCAGTTCGCCAGCACGGTGTTAGTGCCTCTTTTTTATGCTTAGTCGACAGCGGAACAAGCCTTGTATCGTAAGGAGTTGGCGCCAAGGAGCGTCAGCGCGTCGTCTAAACTGTTGCAGATAAAGTATTATACAGCTGCGGCGGATGAGAAGAAAAAAAAAGCTGCAAAGCACATCATCTTCACTTGATCATCCCTCTAAATCCCCCTGGTGCAGTGGCAGCAGGCAGGCATGCAGGGGAATTTTGAGAGGTCAGGACATAAAAAAGGCAAAGAAAAGAGAAGTGTCAGAGGGATAAGGCAGAGAGGAGAGGAGAGGAAATGAAACCAAGAGAGAGGGAGAGGAAGAACAGGGATATGAAAGAGACAAGAGCAGTGGTAGAGTGCCAGGATGATAACACCAGGAGAAAACTGATGCAGAGGGTAACAATCCGGTTTATTTGTGCTTTGTCGACGATGATAGACAGCCAGAGCAGCAATCTGAAATCACCGTGAAGGCAGGCGTGGCATGAACATGATGGCAGGGGGTTGAACACATTACAAGTGGAGGATGCTTTGTGTACATGATGAACAGAAATGCTTGGAGAAGCCTTCAACAGCCGGCTGCGATACATATTAACCCGACATTAGCACTGACGGCAAGTGCTTAAGCGCTGATGGCTTTATCACATGACATATGCTATAGCTGTAATGGTGCCATGGATTGAATGTGGTACAGGGGAAACATAGAGTTCACATACAGAACAGCATTATTTAGTGAGAGCCTGACATGGATGCATAGACAGAGGCTGTATTTAAGCTAAAGCAGAAATGTAATGCAGAGGGATCACGAGGGGAGTGTGCTAATAGAGGAAGCAGCAGATACCTACACACAGAATAGGACTCCTTACAGAAGCTTTATATTGGTATTGTTTGGGTTTTTGACAGGTGTTCAGGGTTAAACGACTACTGCTGTCAGAACAGAGTAGAAACAAATAGAAAACCTTACAGAAGTATGTATCTACAACTTCATCATTTAAAGGAAAATTGTTGTTTTTCTTTTACCATGCACTCTCCAAGGTGATTGCTAACAGCTGGACATCTAGTGACATCACAAAAAAAATTAAGTCAGGCAAGGCAAGACAAGATATCACACCATGAGACAGATTGGAAACAAAGCAACTTAGCCTTTATTTGGAGGTAAAACTGTATGAGTGAACCTTAAATGTCAGTAATAATCCCTCATTGAACCGGAAACCTGTGTCTGTACTATTCACATTATATGTCAAAGGGGAACGAAGCTGTTCTGTATACTATAATGGAGGTTTAGAACTTTACCATTTGGATTTGGGCTCACATTTAGACCACTGAATGTCAATGTCCACCGATGGATAAACATCTATATATATATATATATATATATATATATATATATTGCTGGGTAGATTGCCAACAGGAACTGTTACAAGCTAATTTAGTACTTTAAATGGTGTTAATTTCCCAAAATGAAAAACAAATACAGGCTAAAAAAACAGGGCTCAAGTGGTCGCCCACAGCTGACTCTGTGAATGCTCAGTTACATTATAATTCCTGTTTAGATCCTCCAAGGTGGGTGAGGGTGAGGTGGGTGAGTAGTTGTATCGATTTTGTTTGACTTTGAAAATCCCGAGGGTAACCAATCAAATAAAAGACATGCAGTAAATACCTTCTTTTACGAAAGTCAAGCTGATCTGATTTTGAGCATGTTTGACATTTGTGTGAATCTAGCTTGTGGGAGAGGCAGCTGGAGGGGACAGGATAAAGGTAGTATGACCAAAACCCACAAGTCAAATGTAAAAGAGAGAGAGAGAGAGAGAGAGAGACAGACAGACAGACAGACAGAGAGAGAGACAGACAGAGAGAGACAGACAGACAGACAGACAGACAGACAGACAGACAGACAGACAGACAGACAGACAGACAGACAGAGACAGACAGACAGAGAGAGAGACAGACAGACAGAGAGAGAGAGAGAGCAAACGTCTGTGTTCATCTTTGAATAGGGGGCGGGGGAACTGGATTACAACATGCTTGCTTATTTTGACAGTGTTTGCAGTACAGTGTTCCTGGATTTGCATGGTTGTCATAGATGTGTAGATGTTAAGGCTTTTCATTATTCTAACCACTTGCAGGAATTCCAGCCAACTGGACCTTGAGAACCTCAGGCTCAAAAAGCTGTAAGACAAATTTTCTTTTAAGGTTGGCTTGTTGACAGCAGTGGTTGTTCCCTCAGGGAAAAGTACTGAAAAGCCTTGAAGGCATGTTTGCGCAGCCCCTCAGCCCTTCATTGCTTGGTGTTGCCATATAGAAACATACCCTTTCTTTGCATTTTCCTGACATTTAAAAATAAACAGTGATTGGCCTTTCCATAGAAGATGGGGCATTGTTTTAACTAGTTATGTTCTTGTATGAGGTCACATTTGTGTCAATTTGAATATAACGGATGGTGCAACAGCAACAAAGCATGTGAAGAAAATTTGAGAAAAGTAATCTCTCCTTTTCCACTTTTTATTCATTGAGGAATTAGAGTCAGGTCCAATAGAGGAACAGGCTAAAAACCTAAAATGACAAAAATGGAAATCAATCCCTCCAGTTCCCACATGGAAAACCATCCTACCCAATATGGCCCATAAGCTAATCAATCAATATCTCAAAAAGCTTTTACATATGTATTTTCAAAAAATCATTTTAATATTTTCCAGTGAAAAAAAAAATATTTAAATCTATTTGAGAAACTTTGAATTTCGGTGGTTCTGGAGGCTCATCAGAACGCTCGTGTTGCACTCACGCTTAGCACGAATTGAAGAAGAAGAAACGTACTTTATTAATCACATCACACAGGTGTTAGTTGCACTACACGCCATGCTTTCCGTGAAATTAGTTTTTTTCCGCATTTGACCCATCCTCAATCTGTCGATCCTCCGCGGCAGACCAGGAGCGGTGGGCTGCCAGCTGCCAGGCAACGCTGACGCCCGCGCCCAGGGACCAGCACTTCTCCGTCACCATTGGTCAGGTGGTGATCTTCTTGCATGTTTTTAGTGGGGGTTATTACGAAGGAAACCCCGGGTGAACACGGGGAGAACATGCAAACTCCACACAGAAAGGCCCCTTTTTCCTCGAGCACAGACACTGAAGGCATGGTGGAGGACACGCCACCAGCACCCACAGCGGGATTCGAACCAGGGACCTTCTAGCTGTGAGGCGACAGTATTACCACTTGTGCCACCGTGCTACCCAAATGAATGTGGTGCAGATCAAAATCATGAAAACAACTAAAGGGTTTCCTTGGAAAGAAACATAGTTTTGTCTCACAAAATCAAATCATGGTCCAATACAATTTTTTTTTGGAACTTTGAACGGGATGTTATGGTCGTCTTAGGCAAGGCTCAGTCAGTTCTCATGTGGCATTCACTGTTCCTGATCCAAACATTTCCAGGCTTATAAAACAAATGACTGTTTTTTTGTTTTGTTTGTTTTGTTTTTTTTTAAAGTGAAAGGCCAGCCAGTGCGCCTAAGTTTTTGGGGACAAAACTTGCATTGATGAAAAAAGGCTAATCTTGAGCATCATTCCAGCTCCAATACATGTTAAACTGGATGAGCTGTAAGGACAAATGCACTTGGATAAAGTCAACGCTATCGATGGAGTTTGGGTGCCCAACAAGCAGCTTTCACAAGACCATGTTATGATATATGATAACATGTTATGACCTGTGTGTGCTACCCTAATGAAAGATTTGCATCGCCCTTGATATCGAGTAGTCAAGGAGTCCACAGTGTATCTTAAAGTCCCTTCCTGTGAGGTTTTAGCAATACTTGTCTACCCTTCTGTAAGTGCAGCATAACACACCTGATTCTCTTACCAAACTTCCTTTGATAGTTAAATAGATAGAGAAATAAATGTAACATGTAATAAATCTCACAGGAATAAACTGCTGAATTGGACAACTCAGTCAGAACTGATGGCATGCATGGATCAACACTATGCATATATTACCTCAGGGTTTTAAACACCCAAGATCTCTCCTGTGTAATCATTTTGCAGCAATTTTTCCAATTTTTATTGAGAGTGTTATAAGTTATGAATGTTATTAATGCCCACCATTACATATGGGAAGTGAACCAATGGCTTCCAAAAGTCTAATTTATGCAGGCTAAATCAGGTTATTTTTCAGAAAGGGATTAAAATGCTGGGTTTCAACTAAATAAATTTATCCAGAGACCTTGCTTTAAAGTAGATATCAAACTGGACCTTTTCCACCCTGATTAAGGTAATCTTGAGAGTCTATGTCATGCTCCCTCTGAATGTTTTTGTTTTGTTTTGGGGGAGGGGGTCAACCTGATTAAATTCATCATCTACTTTTAACAATCGAACATCAAAATGTAGTTTTCCAAAAAGTGGTTCTCATTAAAATACAACACAATTAAATGTCAGAGGTAGAAATAGATTCATCTCTTTTAATGGAAATCATAAAAATGTATATTTCTAGGTAATCCGCTGCTGGTCCATTTAACTGATCTGCTATCTGAGGCAGAGCTGCAGTCCTACATGCTTCTCTGCGCCTCCATTAGAGCAGTTACCCACCCAACACTCCATAGAGACTGTGTCTGCCCCCCGACCACGTAAACTAAGTAAACCAAAAGTACAGAGAAGAGGAGTTAAACATAAGAATCTAATTAAAATTAGAACAACCTCTGCAATAGTACAACAAGATAGGAGAATTAAATGTGGACTCCTTAACATCAGATCTCTGTCCTCTAAAGCTGTTCTAGTAAATGAGTTAATATCAGACCATAATGTTGATTTATTTTGTCTGACTGAAACCTGGCTGTGTCCTGAAGAGTATGTGAGCCTAAATGAAGCTACTCCTCCGAGCCATATTAATACCCACATTCCTCAAGGCAGCGGCAGAGGAGGTGGAGTTGCAGCCATTTTTGACTCAAGCCTTTTGATTAACCTTAAACCTAAACTCGACTATAACTCATTTGAAAGCCTTGTTCTCACTCTTTCTCATGAGAAATGGAAAACAGTGCAGCCACTTTTATTTGTTGTAGTATACCGCTCTCCTGGTCCTTACTCCGAATTTATAGCTGAGTTCTCGGAGTTTCTATCAAGTTTAGTTCTTGAAGCAGATAAAGTAATTATTGTAGGTGACTTTAATGTACATGTCGACGTTGATAATGACAGCCTTAGCACTGTGTTTATCTCAGTATTAGACTCAGTTGGCTTCCGCCAGAATGTACATGAACCGACTCACTGTTTTAACCACACCCTCGACCTTGTTCTGACATATGGCATTGAAATCGAAGACTTAATCGTCTCCTCACAGAATCCTCTTTTATCAGACCATCATTTAATAACTTTCGAATTCATATTACCAGACTACCAGCCAGTAGGCAAAAATTCTTATACCAGACTCCTGTCTGATAGTGCTGTAGCTAAATTTAAGGATATGATCCCATCAGTATTTAATTCAATGCCATGTCTCAATACAACAGAGGAGTCTTATGCTAACGTTAGTCCCTCCCAGATTGACTTCCTGGTTGATAGTGCTACAGGATCGTTGCGTATGACACTTGACTCTGTTGCTCCCCTAAAAAAGAAGAAAATTAAACAGAGGAGGTTAGCTCCATGGTATACTCCTCAAACCCGCAAATTAAAGCAAACTTCATGGAAAATAGAAAGAAAATGGCGTTCTACCAATTTGGAAGAATTTCGGTCCGCCTGGCAAGACAGTCTTAAAATATACAGGAAAGCCCTCCGCAGTGCCAGGGCAGCCTATTACTCTGCACTAATAGAGGAAAATAAGAACAATCCCAGGTTTCTCTTCAGCACTGTAGCCAGGCTGACAGAGAGCCATAATTCTGTTGAACCATGTATTCCTTTAGCTCTGAACAGTAATGACTTCATGAGCTTCTTTAATGATAAAATTCTAACTATTAGAGACAGAATTCATCGACTCCTGCTGTTAACAGGTACTGTTTTGTCTTCAAACGCAGAAATCGTAGAAACTGTTACTCAGTCTGTCGCAGTTTTAGACTGTTTTACTCCTGTTGACCTTCATCAACTAATATCAATAATTTCATCATCAAAATCATCTACCTGTATTTTAGATCCTATCCCGACTAAGCTGTTTAAAGAAGTATTACCTCTAATTGACTCTTCAGTTTTAGACATGATCAATCTCTCTTTATCAACAGGCTACGTACCACAGTCCTTTAAAGTAGCTGTGATAAAACCGCTACTGAAAAAGCCTACTCTTGATCCAGGGGTTTTAGCCAACTATAGACCGATATCCAACCTTCCCTTTCTCTCAAAAACTCTTGAGAAAGCAGTTGCCAATCAGCTGTGCGACTTTCTAAACAATAATAGTTTATTCGAGGATTTCCAGTCAGGATTTAGAGTGCATCATAGCACAGAGACAGCACTGGTTAAAGTTACAAATGACCTTCTAATTGCATCTGATAAAGGATTTGTCTCTGTACTAGTCTTACTGGATCTTAGTGCTGCATTTGACACCATTGACCATGGCATCCTATTGCAGACACTGGAACATTTCATTGGCATTAAGGGAACTGCGCTAAGCTGGTTTAAATCCTACTTGTCAGATCGCTCTCAGTTTGTACGCGTTAATGACGACTCCTCTGTGCTCACTAAAGTCAGCTATGGAGTTCCGCAGGGTTCTGTGCTTGGACCAATTCTATTCACCTTATATATGCTTCCTTTAGGTAAGATTATCAGGAAGCACTCAATAAATTTTCATTGCTATGCAGATGATACCCAGCTATATTTATCAATGAAACCGGAAGAAACCAGTCAGTTAACTAGACTACAAGCATGTCTTCATGACATAAAGACCTGGATGACCTGCAATTTTCTGATGCTAAACTCGGACAAAACTGAAGTTATAGTAGTAGGCCCTAAACATCTTAGAAAGTCACTTTCTGATGACATAGCAGTTATGGATGGCATTGCGCTGGCCTCCAGCACCACTGTAAAGAATCTGGGAGTTATCTTTGACCAAGACATGTCCTTTCACTCCCATGTAAAACAAATTTCAAGGACTGCCTTTTTTCACCTACGTAATATCGCAAAAATCAGGCATATTTTGTCTCAAAATGATGCAGAAAAATTAGTCCATGCATTCGTAACTTCCAGGCTGGATTATTGCAATTCTTTACTATCAGGCTGCCCAAATTCGTTGCTGAATATTCTCCAGTTGCTCCAGAACGCTGCAGCACGTGTTCTGACAAAAACCAGGAAGCGAGATCATATTTCTCCAATACTCGCCACTTTGCACTGGCTCCCTGTAAAGTTTAGAATAGAATTTAAAATTCTCCTCCTTACTTACAAAGCCATAAATGGCCAGGCACCTTCTTATCTTAAAGAGCTCATAGTACCTTATTGCCCTACTCGAACACTGCGTTCCCAGAATGCAGGTCTACTTATGGTTCCTAAAGTCTCAAAAAGCAGAACAGGAGTCAGAGCATTTAGCTATCAAGCTCCTCTCCTGTGGAACCATCTTCCAGTCTTTGTCCGGGAGGCAGACACTGTCTCTACATTTAAGAGTAGGCTTAAAACTTTCCTTTTTGATAAAGCTTATAGTTAGGGCTGGCTCAGGCTTGTCCTGGACCAGCCCGTAGTTATGCTGCTATAGGATTAGACTGTCGGGGGACATCCAAAGATACACCGAGCTCCTCCGTCCTTCTGTCCCTCTCCATCCGCACGCTCTCATGTCCTACCACGGCGTGTTACTAACTTAGCTCCTTCCCCGGAGTCTCTGTGCTTTGTCGTCTTGCAGGTTCCCATGGACAGTGGCTGAATCTGGATTGTGGATTTCAGCTGCATCTCCTGCCTTGGCCCTGCCTGACATCCACTGCAACTGCTACTGCTGTTATTACATCCACTGTCACTGTTACTGTGACTGCATGTCTGTCTCTCTGTCTCTGTCTCTCTCTCTCTCTCTCTCTCTCTCTCTCTCTCTGACTGCATTTCTGTCTGTCTGTCTGTCTGTCTGTCTGTCTGTCTGTCTGTCTGTCTGTCTCACTCTCCCTCTCTTGCTCTTCCTCTCTCACCCAACCGGTCGAGGCAGATGGCCGCCCACCCAGAGTCTGGTTCTGCTCGAGGTTTCTGCCTGTTAAAAGGAAGTTTTTCCTCGCCACTGTCGCCAAGTGCTTGCTCATGGGAGAATTGTTGGTTTCTTTGTAGATAAAAGAGCTTGGTCTGTACCAGCTCTATATGGAAAGTGTCCTGAGACAACTTCTGTTGTGATTTGGCGCTATACAGATAAAATTGAATTGAATTGAATTGAAATTGAATATCTGCTGTGTGTACTGTATCTAAAGTAAAACAGTGAGCATGTGTGTCTTTCTGACCAGTGCTTATTATTTGTATCTGTATCTGTTCAGCCAACAAAATGTTCTGTCTTTGTATCTGTATTCGCACAAAAACTAAGTCTTATGAATTGTCTGATTATTGTATCACAGTGACAAAAGTAACTCAAACTGTAACTCACCAATGCAAAATATCCACCAGACAAAATAAAAAAATATATATATATCATTGTCCATAGCTCATTTGTTCTTCAGTATGACAAAGCAAGGCAAGATGATATGTACAGCACCTTTTAGCAACACAATATAACAAGATGGGAAATAAACACAAGACAATGTAAAAAAAGACACAACTAGAATTTAAAAAGAGCATCACAATAAGCTAATATACAATGGCAGAATAATACAACAAAAAGCAGTGGCAAACAACAAAGAAAGAAATGCCAATGTTGTTGCCATGTTGCCCCAGTCAAAGAACATTTCTGTAAGGACAGAAATTTCACACAGCTCACTATCAGAAGTATCAAAACACCTTTCAACCATTTTCCAATGAGACTCTACACTTCACTGAGCTGATCATATGTAGCCTGCGTCATTAGGTGTTCGACGAAAGCATTTCTGCCGCCATTTACTACATCAATTCTCCAGCAAGCAACACCTTTTCTACCTCAAATAATCATCGAAATTACTTTGGGATATTGAGCAAAATGTATTGACTTTCACTTTATCTATTTCTTCTCAAATTTGACTCTTCACATTTTGAATAAAACACTTGAGAAGAAGGGCTGTTACGGAGAGCAGGAGAGCACAGGGTGGTGTGGCAGAGGTGGTGTGAGGACAGCGGATAATGCTACTTCTATACACACACAAACACGTGAGCGAGCAAACACACACACACACACACACACACACACACACACACACACACACACACACACACACACACACACACACACACACACACAGCAGATGACAGAGCTATCTATTTGGACCAGAACAAGGTCATGTACTGACCGCTGGCCCTATTCCATCTAACTCATTTTTTCACCCCCTGTTCCTTCGTGCCTCTTAAAGAAATACACAAAGCTTTTGCATAAAGGCGCTGTTTGATCTACTGCTGGGCAACAAGAGGCCAGTTTGGCATAATATAAGACATCCACAGTAATGTCATTCATGTTTGAATTTTGCCTCTAGCCATCCATTTGCAATTACAAAGTAAGTCTACTGACATGCTAAAATAGCCTGTTGTAGCTGTACTCCAACATATTGGGTGTTATGCTGCAAAATGTGGCATAAAATGTGTTGCTGAAATATCTGTTCTCTGCTCACTTTTCATTGGCGCAGCGCTGAGCTTACAGTTCAGCTGGCTGTGTGATGTGATTATGTAAGGATAAGCACACATCAGCTTCAGTTTCAGGCAGAGTGAACATTTCCTTTTCCTTACATGTAACACATACACAGTTCTTATGGGGATAGAAAGGTAAAGACAGGTTACGACAGAATATGTTTTGTTTTTTCTGTTTGTTTTTTTTTTTCACTGTAACGTTATTGACGCTTGGTATCATAGATGGAGTTGATTAAAATGAAATGACTACCAATGGAAAACATAATCTTTAAAATGGAGATGGAAAAGAAAAAAGTTTGCTATCAGAATAATGAAACATGGGCTAAGCCACAACCTTGCCTACAGCTGCCCAACTGTTCATACTGAGGTCCATGAAAAGTGCTTGAGGGTGAAATTATAACTCCTGGTGATGGATAAATATGGCTTCTTTTCTGCAACTTAAGGGTTCAAGGTCTATTCAGAGGTAGTAAATCTGTGCAATCATATGTAGAAACATTAAACTTCTTCTAGGAAAAAAGGTTGAATGGTGTCTTTATGCTGTACAAGGTGTTAATAATTCAATAACGCTGGGGTTGGCCAATAAATGAGTAAAGCCACAATTGATGTCTCACCACCACTGTTATTTAAGTAAAAAGGAGAGTGGTTATTAAAGAATTACCCTGACAATCCATACCACTGGGGCCAATTGTGGCTATTCAGTCAAGAAGACAACCCCACACTCCCCACCAAGACATAATGGCCCACTATTTCACACCATTCTGTGTGACTGAGGGATCAGTTATATAAGCATTTATACCAGTAATCAACAATATGAACTGAGGTTTTGTCAACTCCTACTTTGTTGGGGTTACACATTTTTGTGAACTTTGGTGAAGTGAGAATTTGGGCTATTGATCTTTTACCTACAGTGCTGACATGAGGGAATGGCCAGACTGTGGAAGATGCTATCATATTAGCTGGGTGGCATAAGACTCAGAATTAGCCAGTACATCACCAAGCTTCCACCACCACAAATTTTGTAAGGATGAGCAAAAAAAAAATGTCACCGTGCCACATTCTGGTGTGACCAAGCACTCAGGCCAGATCCCAAAGTTTAGGTCACACCAGCTGAACACAAGCACGACAACACCCTCACACATGAAGTCACAAGCAGTGCAAAGCTTCAAGCAAAATGTCAACAACTTCAAAGTGCAAACCATTTAAATGTCTTTGCCAAGGGCCTGTGGCAACACCTCTGCGGTTCAAACTCTTAACACTAGAATGACGATGAACATGAATGCATACAGACCTCAATTATATGTGTCCAGGTTTAATTAATATCTGGAAACCTTATCTGGACAAGGAAAAAAAAACACACAGTGAAATGCAATCAGACGATGATCAGATCAGCCACACCACATTTGGAGGTGGATCTCAATCAGGTGTAAATGATGTCTGAACTCAGTACAGTTGGGTGGGTTAGCATGCAAGACTAGGGTCACGTCATCAGTGTAGGTTATTGAGCTAGCTCTAGCACTGGCAAGCTTCTTTTTTTACTGGCTCTGATTACCTTCTTACAGTATAAGTACAGAGAGTCCATCAAAAAGTTGTCTATGAGTACCTTCAGCTGTCACCTGAGCCTTGCATTGCACATCCGAAGGGTCCCTCAAGAGTATCCTTCATCATTTGCCTGACCTGCGAAGTGCTGTGTTTCATGAAAGGTTCACCAGAGCCACTTATTTAATTTGCATATTGAGATATGAACATAATGGGAGCAGAATGGCGATAACAAAAATGCTTATTACATGCAGCGGCCACATCATCAGTCACTATCCACATACAGTAGTACCCAGATCTAAGTCATGTGTTAATGCAGGTGTGAATGGTATCAATGGTTTTGTGGTAAACTGCACAGCTCTAGCTCTCTGACTAATTAAACTAACTAAAACCTCCTCCTCAGTTTTATCTACTAGCAATACCGACCAGTGGTTTCCAGCACTCCTCCCTTCACAAGTCCCAGTGAACAGTTGTTACACACATTTTAGATGACCAGTTTTGTTTTTGTTTTCATTTTAATTTTCATTTACTGTTTTTCTGTGCAGCTACAGTCCCACCTGCGTCTAATTGGTCCAATTAAACCATCCAACAGTTTTGAACAATGCTGTGTTCGAATAAAACATTTACTGAATCACAACTGGTTTACACATTTAATGTGTGCTCATATTGACTGCAAAGTGAATTTTCACCTCACATAATTGATGCACATTTGACTGCAGGATAGGTTGTGCGTGAATAATGTTCATTGGTATGATAATGCGACTGTGGTTTAGGAGGTAGAGTGGATTGTTCACTAATCACCAGGTTTGTGGTTCGATCCCCACAGAATCCCCATGTGAAAGTATCCTTGCAACACCTGCAACACAGTCATCTAATGTTTTACTCTCATTTTTAGCATGTTTTTACCAGAAAACATGCATTGTCTCTGCATTGACTTCATTCGTATTGATTTTGCGAAATAAAATTTGCTGTGCGTTCAGTCTGCAAACACGTTGTGTCAAAATGCATTTGAGACAACATTTGAGACAATGTAGAATTCTGATATCAACTCTGCTCACATGTTTAGCATGAGGCAAAGATGACCTTGTCCATAACCTCCAACCTGTCGTAGCCATAGATCTTTCTAACAGCTGTAAAGAGCTTAAACTAGGCTACAGAGCTAGACACCACACCTGCAGACAGTTTTTAGCAACACAACACTCTCAGACGGAGCAGCTCAGGATGGGGAGCCACAGTGTGCTGTGGACATGCATTATGTTGAGTACTCTGATTACTCTGAGAATCACCAAATAACCATCTGCCTTGGAGCTTTACAGTCACTTTTTCACTTTTTACTTTTCCTCCATCCCTGTTTCTTCTGACTTATTTCTCACATCTTTCTCATATATCCTTCATCTTCTCTTTACGGACTCCTTCCTTCCTCATTTTTCTTTCTTTTCCCTTTCCATCTTGCATCACCTCTTTTTCTGTGCCTTTTCTCCTTTTTGTCTCACCCTCCCTCTCCTCCTTCTTCCTCCTCAGGTAAGCCATCAGCTTCCTGACTCTTTATTTTTTGCTGTGGGGGTACGACAGCCCTTTGAACCTTTCCTTCCCAAATCCCTCACTCGCATTCTCTCAGTCTTTTGCCATTTCTCTACCTTTCTCACTTCAGTTCTCTCTCTCTCACACACACACTTTTTTCTCTCTGACCTGGTTCTGTTGGATCCTGCTGGAAGGCCTGATGTTCACGCTAGCACAGCTCGGCACATACACGAACAGACACACACTTAAATTTGGAAAAAGAGAGAACAACAACATACAAAGCTCATCCAAAAGTCTGATAATGTAGTCATTTCCTTTTCCCCTTCCTGCTACAGCCTTTTCAGATGCACACATTTTAAGATTAAGATTAAGATACATACTTTATTAACCACCACACAACATTCCATGCATCGGTGAACACAGCAACACACACAACATGCACATGCCATGCTTTTTGGTGAAATAATTCCTCTGCGTTTGACCCATCCTGGTAAGTCCTTCCTCCACAGCAGACCAGGAGCGGTGGGCTGCCAGCTGACAGTGGCGCCCAGGGACCCAGTTTCTCTTTGTCACCATGGAGGATACCCCAGGTGAACATGGGGAGAACATGCAGACTCCACACAGAGAGGCCCCTTTCCTCAAATATGCATATCTAATCTAAAAACATATGCAAATACACATGTACCCAAACAGTCATAAGCTTATGGGATTACACTCTGTCTCTTTGGGTTTATTTTGAATGTCCACAGTGATGTTGCAGGTATTATAAATTTGTTTTGTTACAAGTCAAAGATATACTGTAGGCCTCATGCCGCTGTCATTTGAGGTTAATTGTACCACAGGCTCACAGGAACAGTGCATGGCCATGGGCCACAGTAAATCCCTGGACACAATCCTTCCAACTGGAGCAGCAATGAAATCTTTGTATTATATAAAGTTTAAGTTTGTGCCAGCCATGACCAAATGACAGATGAATCTGAATGAATGGGGCTCCATCTTCAACCATGATATTCAGTATTTATACATTCATATTGTACCCTTACTGTCATAATTTTTTATGACTGAAACAATTTAAATGTTTAATGTGTGTAAACTGTTTAATCGTACGTGCATACATAGTTGAATTTAATTAACTGCCCTGCCACAATATTGTGTATAAGTTTTATTTTACCCCTTAAGATACAGCAACAACAACAGTATAACAATAGCAAGTGGGGCAACAAGCAGAAAAAGAAAAAAGAGGATATATGATCAAATACTATCAAAAAAGAATATATATATATATATATATATATATATATATATATATAACATCAACTTCAGAGTAGCATGTAAAGATCAACAGTTTATTTTAAAATAAGAACATGAGGCTTGAGCTGAAAGTCCATTAACTGATCAGTAATCAGCAGAAAAGTCCACAACATTTTGCTTATAACAATATCAATTTGGATATCTGATCAACTGACAGCTGACAGTTATGGGAAAAAAAAACAAAAAAAAACATGCTGCCCTGCCCTATTATTTCAAATTTAGTTTCTGACTTTTGGACAGACAAACCAACCATATATATATATATATATATATATATATATATATGTGTGTGTGTGTGTGTGTGTGTGTGTGTGTACGATGCTAGCCACCTGGTTATGACACTCCATGTATACCTTCCCTGCCAGCATCTGACACCCCGCTGTTATGTGCTGGATTGTCTATATATATGTGTGTGTGTGTGTGTGTGTGTGTGTGTGTGTGTGTGTGTGTGTGTTATGTGCTGGATTGTCTATATAGGGGAGACAGGGGACAGTTGTAACACAGGGATAGTTGTAACACTCTCAGTTTGACCAATCAGGAAGGAGCTGTGGTGATGTCATCAATATAGCCCATGCCCACTTCCAAAGTGAGCTCACAGGTGAAGCCACATGTCCGTAGGGTAAAAGCTCTCTGTTTTGGAGAAGAAAAACTATTTTTCAGGTAAGAAAGTAAAAATTTTCACCATGAATATTTTTTGCATAGTGTCCATTGTGTTGCAGATACAGTTGTTTCACTTACATAAGTGTCATTAGTAGTTTCTCTAGTTTAATTTGATGTGTTACATTAGTGCTAGCTTTGAAGCTAAATGCTAAAAATGGTTAGCTCTTTAATGGCTGCCTGGGTTGGGGATGGTTGTACCAGAAAAAATGATCAACACAGCCAGCGATGCATGGATGAGGATGAATCCTGCTAAAACCATGACCATCTACAACATTCAGAGTCTGGTTAACACTGCGTTCCTACTTGCTGCGACACCAAACAACATACAAGCTGGATTTCGATGTACAGGAATATGGCCTTTTAACCCAGAAATTTTTCAAGACAGGGGCCGTTTCTCAATATGCGTTCTTCTCTGTACTTGTGTTCTTGTGTACTTGAGAAACGTCATCACTCTGAGTCCAAGTACTGTTCCAATTCTCAAGTCCGCATCTCGACAAGTACACTCAAATACCCGGATGTGTTCTTGCCCCTCCCACTTTATCGAGGATGCATTGGATGGTGACTTGTGCGGACTTGGGGCAACCTGGTATCCCAGGATGCATTTCGTCGCAACGATGCCGGAGGAGAGGACTCACAACTATAAGTTACAAGTTTGGAAATACTGCTGTTTTAGTAGTACGGAATGTGGTTTTAAGATTATTTTATGTGAGAAAGTGGATGTTAAAACTTAAAATCTGTGGTCGATTCATCACGATAGCGCGTAGTTTAAAATTTGCTCCAAAGTTTTTGGAGATGTGTCGTCCTGCTAACGTCATCAAGTATGCTGCTGTCCCAATTGCAGAATGACAGTCCTGCGTCCTCCCGTCCTGGAGAGACTGTACTCCCAAGTCGAACTTGCTAAGTCCGAACTGCCAAGTTCGTAAGTCCGAACTTGGCGTACTTGCTATTGAGAAACGGCCTGTGACTTTGCGCCTTCGCAGGTCACAGACAGGCCTGATCCATCTACCATACCCTCCACCTCAGCTCACCAACCATATATATATATAATCTTCTCGCCCCGGATCACCTTTGGAGGTGTCTTCCACCTTGATCCTGGGACCCCCCCAGACCGTACTCGGCACAGATGTTCCTGTGTACGATGCTAGCCACCTGGTTATGACGCTCCATGTATGCCTTCCCTACCAGCATCTGACACCCCACTGTTATGTGCTGGATTGTCTCAGGGGCATCTTTGCACAGCCTGCACCTGGGGTCTTGTCTGCTGTGGTAGATCCCAGCCTCTTTTGACCTTGTGTTCAAGGTTTGCTCTTGTGCGGCCATGATCAGTGCCTCTGTGCTGTCTTTCAGTCCAGCCTTTTCCAGCCACTGGTATGTTTTCGCTATGTCAGCCACTTCCTCAAGCTGTTGATGGTACATGCCATGCAGGGGCTTGTCTATCCATGCCAACCCTTCTGGCTCCTCCTTACTGGGCTTCTGCTGCCTGAAGCATTCACTCAGCAGGTCATCATTGGGGGCCATCTTCCTGATGTACTCCCAGAGGCTTGCTGTTTCCTCCTGGATAGTGGCTCTCACGCTCACTAGTCCGCAGCCTCCTGTCTTCTGCTTAGTGTATTGCCTCAGGACGCTGGACTTAGGGTGGAACCCTTCATGCATCATAAGGAGCTTCCTTGTCTTGATATCAGTGGCTTCCATTTCTTCCAGTGGCCAGGATATTATACCAGCAGGGTATCTGATTACTGGCAGGGCGTAGGTGTTTATTGCCTGGATCTTGTTCTTGCCATTCAGCTGACTCTTCAGGACCTGCCTCACCCTCTGAAGGTATTTGGCTGTGGCTAATCTCTGTGTTGCCCCCTCATGATTGCCATTTGCCTGTGGGATCCCTAAGTATTTGCAGCTGTCCTGAACATCTGCTATGTTGCCTTCAGGTAGTTCAACCCCCTCAGTAGCGATAATCTTCCCTCTTCTGCACACCATCCATCCTCACTTATCCAGTCCAAATGACACCCCAATGTCATTGCTGTATATCCTGGTGAGGTGAGTGAGGGAGTCAATGTCATGCTCACTCTTGGCATACAGCTTAATGTCATCCATGTAGAGGAGGTGGCTGATTGTTGTCCCACTTCAGAATTGGTATCCAAAGCCACTCTTGGTGATGATCTGGCTGAGGGAGTTTAGGCCTATGCAGAACAGCAGGGGGGGCAGTGCATCTCCTTGGTATATACCACATTTGATGCTCACTTCTGCAATTGGCTGTGAGTTGGCTTCAAAAGTTGTCTTCCACAACCCCATCAAGTTCTTGATGAAGGCTCTAAGTGTCCTGTTGATCTTATACATGTCTAGGCACTCATGTATCCATGAGGCAGGTTATAGGCTGGTAGTTGGATGGGCCCTTCTATGGGTCCTTCATGATGAGGACTGTACGGCCTTGGATCAGCCACTCTGGGTGGGTTCCCAATCATAGCTGCTGATTCATCTGTGCTGTCAGTCGTTCATGGAGTGTGGTTAGCTTTTTGAGCCAGGCGTGGATCATGTCAGGCCCAGGTGCTGTCCAGCTTTTCATCTTAGACACTCTTTCTTGGATGTCTTCAGTGGTAATTTCTACCGGTTCCTGTTCTGGGAGGCTACTGTGGTCTGTTCAGTTTGAGCAACCACTGGGCATTGGTGTTATGCGATGCCTCCTTCTACCAGATACTCTATCTGGGTCTTCTTACTACCCTGCCATTGAGAGTAGACCTTAGCTGGGTTGTTGGAGAACAGTTTATTTATTCTCCTGGTCTCGGCTTCTCTGCTGTATCTCTTAAGGCGGATAGCCAGAGCTGTGAGCCTCTGCTTGGCAGAGCTTCATCTATGGACAGCTTGTTGTATCTCCGTGGCACTTCCTTTCTGATCTTTACACCTTTCTGTAGCTCAGTTAGCAAGCTAACCCCCCTCCTTCTTGCTCTCCAGTCTCCTCTTCCATGGAGGGTTCCCCTGCTCCTTCCAGCTACTGCTGTTCATCTTGTAGCCTAGCATGCGCAGGATGACTGTTGCCGCTGCATACATCAGCTAATTGGTCTCGGTGATGGTTTCTGTGGATATAGTCATCAGTGCCATGTTCACGTGTTCCAGTAGAGATTCATCTGGTACTTTGTCTCTTAGCCTTGGCAGGTAGGTAGTTGTGTTTCCCCAGGATTCTGTTATCTGTTCTCTCAGGTCAGCTGCCCTTGTGTTCAGGGTGCTTCTTGGGCCTTGGTACCCAATCTCATTATTCGGGGATGCAGATGTCATCCCTGTACTGACCTGTAGCCCTGGGTCCCCCTTGCCGTATTATCTTTGTACCATGGATGAGGCACATTGTACCTCATCAATCTCTAATTGCAACAGTAGGTTGTTCTTACAGATATTAGAGCACTGGGTCACAAGTTTCTGTGCAGTCTTACCACCCAGAGATAAGGAGCTAATAACTGAAGCGTGGGTGCAGTCTTACATTTATAAGTTGAACAATGAAGGGTCACAGACAACTGCTCCTTTGGAGGCCAACACCAATCAACAATCAATAATGCTTCAATCAATAAACACCCACTGTCCAACTGCAACTACACAACAAGCAGCTCTAAGCACAAACAACCACTGTAACAAGCATAATAACAGCAAGTGTGTGGTGTCGATGACTCTCTGTGTGTGTGTGTGTGTGTGTGTGTGTGTGTGTGTGTGTGTGTGAGAGAGAGAGAGAGAGAGAGAGAGAGAGAGAGAGAGAGAGACAGAGACAGAGACCAACTTTATTGTCATTCAGTAAACAGCAGGTGTACACTGAACGAAATTTATATTGCAGCAGGCTCAGCACAGGGTAGAAAATAGTTAAAAAATATATATGTGTGTGTGTGTGTGTGTGTGTGTGTGTGTGTGTGTGTGTGTGTGTGTGTGTGTGTGTGTGTCTACAGTATATGTATATATATATATGAAGAGCATGTAGTGAAAATATTTACAATTATCAGAAAGAATGTCAAAATAAATGGCAGAATAATTTTGTATATACAGTGTATAAATTAACAGTATGTAAAATAAACAGATTGTACAATAAACAGTAGAATATAGGTTGAGTTAAAAAATAGCAGCAGGGATGTGCAGTAAGTGAAAAAAACAGTGAAAAAACAAGAGGCACAAATATACAATAAAGTAATTTTAAAGTGCATTTGAGAAGAATGACCTGAGGTGACAGCAGTGATTCAAAAGATACTCAATTAGAGATTCAGCAGTCTGATGGCCTGTGGGAAAAAGCTGTTGCAAAACCTGGTGGTCTTGCACCAAATGCTGCAGAACCTCTTTCCAGAGGCCAGCAGGGAGAACAGACCATGGCGGGGATATGAAGAGTCCCTGATGATGTCACCGGCACGGGACATGCAGCGTTTAGGTGCAATGTCCTGAGTGGAGGGAAGAGAAGTCCCAATGAGGGAGGAGAGAGAACCGACATGACCACAGGAGTGGCTATGTCATGAGTTCAAGTGCGGTACCACAAGAGTTAAACAAAGAAATAAGAAGCAAGAGGGAGGACTTGACAGGTGTGTCTCTGACTTAGATATGACATGGAGCCAAGCTGAGTTATGCTTCCATGCTATCTGTGCATTTAAGGTGTGCATGCAAAGTCACAGCAGACGTGTGCATATGTAGGTTAGTAAAAGAGAGAGAGGGCAAGCCACTCAAAGCAAAGCAGAGGAGTTCCTAATTGAAAGTTGATTTAATGGACTGGAGGATAACTTTTACATCCCAGTCTACCTTGAAGATGAATGTGTCATCCATATCTTCCGTCTGCAGGCAAGGTCAGATTGCTGGTTGAATGACAATCTTTCTCAGGATCCAAGCATGTTCAGGGAGCACGAAGCAGTCAGTTACTCATCCAGCGAGTTGGGGGAATGTTGTCTAGGCTTGTTAAAGTACAGCTTGATGTCACAGTGGAAAGGAGGACACAGTGGGAGACCTTGATTCTTGGATGCTTGGTGATGTCATGGCCATGTTGTATACTTGTGTGGGCTTCTCCTTCTTGACCCACGTGGTGACATCCCAACACAAGTATTGTGACAGATGACTCAGGAAAAAACACACAGTACATACAGGGATTGCCTTCAAAAGCTTTCTACACCAGAATAGTCCTGTTTGGGTAATGTAAACTGCAAAGAAGTTTGTTGAATAAGCAGAATTTAATAAGATATGAGGCCTCAGGATTCATTAATCAAATTGCACAGGTTTTAAGTAATGCTGTAATAATGAAACACATTTGAGCTGAACAGTAAAAACATTCAAACAAAGGGAAAAAAAACAGCTTTTTAACACAAATGCTTCAAAGCTCCATAGCTAACTACTAGTAAGTTGCCTCTCTGACCCAGATTTAGAGCCCTCTTTTAACCTGTTTAACTCTCTTTGTCCTGTCTCTCTCTCACTTCACTTGGAATGCCCCATTTAATGAATAACACCGCATAACTCCATTAGTCAACATTAATTTAATTTCTGTCCAAACCACAAAACAGGGTCACAGAGTGTGTTACATATTTTCATTACGAGTCTGTGTCTGTGGACGTCCTTGTGCGAGTGTGAAAGGGAGAAAGAGAAATTATGCATGCACAAATAATCTATCACAGGTTACAAGGGGTTAATTAAGTGTTTAATGTAACAGACTGTGGCAGGATTAGATTTCTGGTGTTATTAATGCTGAGTGTGTGTGTGAAAGAGAGCGCTGTACTGTATTGAAGACCCTCTTGACATGTGGTGACCCAACTAAATTGAAGCCATTTTAAATTGATATTTAGCCCTGAGAGAAAAGAAACTGTTGTCATGAAGAAAACCATTGCTCCACTTTACTGCTAACGTGTGTGTGTGTGTGTGTGTGTGTGTGTGTGTGTGTGTGTAATTAGTATCAACTGGCATAGGACAAAGTAAACTCTGAACAGCGCTGCCTGTAGGTTAGTTGTATAAGTAACACAGGTGTATAAATAGTGCTGCTGGAGGACTGTGCAGATTGGACGAGACATTCAGTGATAGTGAAGCAGGCAGAAGTACTGATACGCTAACAGGTGATTAAGGGAGTCTCTACATCCAATTAATACTAGTGCATGTCTGTGCAGTGATAAACATCAGCAGAACAGCAATTTTAAAGTTTAAAACCACCACCTGTGGACCAAATAGTGCTTCTTTGAATCACTACAGTGAATGTACCCGATAAATCATTTTATTTTTTCATGTTCCACTGTTCAGTGGGGTGTAAAATATCTCTAGTTTGCTAAACTGAGATGTGTGATTAAGAGTGCAGATTTCTGCAAAAACCATCTTTCTCAGAAATTCACAGGCCATATTATAATTTTGATTATCAATTCATTGTCATGGATTTTCTCTCATCACAACAGCTTGAAATGTTGTTTAATTCTTTATTCAGCATAATCTTAATATGAGAGATTGAACCAGACCTTGAGACAATCATTGAAGACATTATGAAGGACTCTAAATCATAGTGTTCCATTGCAGATGCTTGTTTTAGAGGAGTCTGAGACAAAGTTTTCAGACGATTGTCTCTGGGGAGAAAAAAGTCTTCACATTCTTATATTTTACAGCTTAAGTCCACAGAGGATTTTACTCACAAATGTTGATCCATGGCAGTCTTGTCACTAGCAATCACAGCACAGATTAAAGGAGTTTACAGGTAACAGATTTGATATTTGCACAATCTATGTGTCACTTGACCCTGTAGACCCTGAACTTCATGACCTCAGAACCACCAAAAGCTGTTTTAAACAGCTCAGAAGTGAGTTGCTTCTTGGAAATGTATTAGATGTCTATTTATGAGTTGTGGACGTGTGAATTATTTTACAGACTGTCACTTTAGTTTATTTATGTTTCTTTTTATTTCCTTGCCCTGGCTGCAGCACAGATGAAAAGGGTGGCAGCATAATGCCCAGAGCCAAAACATTCAGTGCAATGTGCATGTGGAGTCACCCGGCAATGGTTTGAGATGTGTGTGTCTAAAACGTCTTTTTTTGTAAAGATAATCAGCCCGGCTCAAAGTCTGACTTCATCATACCCCATGGCCTCTTTTGATTTGAGCCAAAAACGACAAAAAGAGAGTTCAAAGTTGACTTCAGTTGGCAACGCAGCAGAGTTCACTGTGATGAGTTACATTTCCTCAAGTGTGGGGAAGAGATATTTGTAACTTCACATCTGGACATGCCTTGATGAAGTTGTTGGGGTAAAACACAGATCTCCAGCTGCTAATGAAAATCCAGTTTACACTGAGATTAGATGCTTTGAGTCACACTGTAATATCACACTGTGAGGACTTTTGGGGGATTTTCGTTAATTTTTGGCATTTCCTGGGGACAGAATTTTTCATTTATTTATTTATTTTTTTCAACATAAATATCACTGCCTTTTTGAAATAAAGAAATGTAGTGCACTACATTGCAAAAATTTTGCAATGGGACTGGCACAGCAGTGCTGTTTCAGAACAGCTGTTGCATGATGTCTCTTCGTAGGCCCAGTCTTGGCTTGGCTCCATTTTTGAAGAAAGGATGATGAATTAAAAAGGGTCAGAATGGCAGGAATACACTCTGTCAAGGGTCCCCACCAAGAATTACACACATAATCACCAACAGAATGACACTGTGTTAGCTTTTGACATGATTTTCCAAGTGGAGACGCAACAGAGAGAGTGATGATGCCAAACTCATCACCACTCTCATTACCACCTGAAGTACACTGACTAATGGGTACAATGTGCCTGGAAAGAAACCTCAACCTCAGCCAAAATCTCTGCACAACAATCCAGACATGAGGGAGGAATTTGGGTGAACTCACCTTTTAAAATGACATTATGTCAATTTTTGCCACTCACATTTAAAAGTGCACGAATCACCTTACACCAGGTTGTGAAGATTCAAGGACACAAGGAGAAACTCCCACACAGCCGTGAAAAGGTCTAATCAGGCAAACAAAGTAAAAAGACCAGTGTGAGTGTTCCATCAGTGCATGTGGGCTCAGCTCTAATGTTCACAATGAATGCTTTTACATTTTAATAAGCCTGTACTTTAGTTTAGTTTTTTTTTTTCATTGTTGTTGTTGTTATTAGCAACATTGAGCAGAGCTCTCAGCAGTGACTCAGCAGTGAGGTCAGCTAAGAAGCTTCGAAATTGAAGTGAAAATAATCATTTTGTCTTCACCTCAGAGAGATGTGACGAAAACCGGAGTTATGTGATGCAATGCATTATCAAAATGTGTTTGGACTTTGAAAGTCGTCTGCGGTGTCCCCTGCCTGGAGGCGATAATAGATGACTTCTTCCTCCATGTGTCTCTGACTGACTGCAATGGCTCCTGTATTGATTGACAAGGTTTTTTTTTTTCTTCTACTTTTTTTTCAAGGGCCCTCTCAGTTGAATGATAGCTGCAGCTGCTTCTCTCATCGACCTGACACTGTTTCAAGGTTTTTCCACAAATCCCCAACGTGCGCTCCACACCATCCATCCTGATGACCAAAGCCGTAGGAGTTGATATATAGGAGCATTATTGTCTTCAGTAGGAGACCAGGATTGACATGAGAGGATCAGTGTGGATCACAAGCACTGTGGGTAACAATGTGCCCCATGGACAACAAAAGTTTGACACAAAGGACAGAGATGGACAAATTTCTACACCAACTGCTTGTTTAACTACCACAGTCAGTGTGTAAACATCCTTGTCTGTACAGTGACTCTACAATAATACATGACACTAACTTCACACTTATACCACAGGTTCCCCTGCAGAACAGGTGATTTGATCAGATTTCAGGGTCTCTTGCTGCATTCATTTCAATATTAATGAGGATCACGTGACAAGTGAGGAATGGCGTGCTAGTCACTGTTGCAATCACAGACCTTAATGCGCTTAAACTCTGCCTCTGCCTAAACAAACAAACACCATAAATGGTGCCAACTGTATCTAAATACTCCAGTAAGGCATACTGCTGCGTGGATGTCAGGAGAAACAACCCATCGAGAGACAAGACAAAGAAAACGTGACACTGAGTGCCCAGCCACCAAACAAATTATGGGTGAGGAAGAACCGCCGGCTTGGGCCCAACAGCTTTTGATCCAGATCAGAACAGCATTAAAACCTCATTTGAATCCAGATTTGACGAACTCAGTGACTCTATCAAAGGGCTGAAAAAAGACACCAAAGCAGTGCTGAACAGGATGAACAATGCTGAGACACGAATAGGAGAACTGCAGGATCAATGCAATACTGCTAAGAAAGTTATTACAGAACTCACCAAGGACGTGGATTATATAAAAAAAAAACAAGACGACAATGTTGGAAACCCACAGTAAAAGAAATAATCTAATCCTGATGGGCTTAGAAGAAGGTTGTTACTTCTTGTACTTCTTCTAAGAATTGTTACTATTGATGGAAACAAATACATCTTCAAAAGACCAGAGGATGCGGCCACAGAACTAAAACGGCACCTTCCAAATATTTTTGGATAATGCGAGGCACTACAGATGCGCACTGGCAGACTGATGTGAGTTATTTATGTTTCTTATCTTAATAGGCCACTGATTATTTTTGGACTATTTAGAAATTTTGAAATGGAACAGTCAATGTGACGACAAAACAAAGTGGCGCAATTAATATGTTTTATGTTATCATAGGCTATTGGCTGTCCAATATATCTATCTTGTTTCCTCAGTCGGCTGGTTACAGAATAATATTATTTAAGTTCCAGGTACAATTAGTGTAATATTAATTGCCAACGGCGCCTAAATCGGTGGGCTAGTTAAGATGCCACTTGTAGAGCCTCGGCTAAATTCAGAGCTGAATAACCTACCAGCTTAAAAAGGTCTGAGTATTGCAGATAATGGCACGCCAACTTTTTTTTCCCTCTCTCTTTTGCTCACGGATAAAGGGGCGGATATGGCAGCTGTCTCTTGTTTGTTTTGTGTTTATTTGCCTTGTGGCAACTTATATGTTATTTGTTTGTTATGTTTTATTCCCTATTCCCACTCTTTGGTACAGAAAATAAATTAGTTATAAATAAGTTTCTACAGTAGTGAATATAGTTGGTTTCAACACATGGGCCCTAGTACAATAAAACTGATATCTTGGAACATTAATGGAGTTTTAAACAAAGTCAAATGTTATAAGATCATCTTACATTTAAAATCTTCGGAATGTGATGTGGCAATGCTTCAAGAGGTGCATCTTAAAGAAGCTGAAATTCCAAAATTAAAACAGAGATGGGTTGGTCAAATATTTTCAGCCTCAGGTAATGGAGCAGCCAGGGGTGTCAGCATTTTGATAGCAAAAAGAACATCATTCAGATTAATAGAACAAATAGCTGACAAAGATGGGAGATAAATTATAATTTCAGGTTTTTTACAGAATCAAAAATGTACCCTTATTAACATTTACGCACCCAACACTGGACAAGCCATGTTTTTATCATCCTTGAACCTACTTTTATCTAAGTTTGCTGGAGAACCTAAAAAAAAGCCTAAAAGACACATTGGCGTTGACTGATATCTGGCGACTATCTAAGTCCCTTTCTCGTGAATACACATTTTATTCCAAGGTGCATAATTCATACTCGCGAATAGATTATTTGCTCATATCCAAAGGTTTAGTGGAGAATGTATTAGACTCACAGATCCATAGTATTATTATATCTGACCATGCACCTATATCAGTTACTTTTATCCCCTTGGTGAACCTACATAAAACAAAACAATGGAGATTTAATAATTCACTTTTGAAAGACGAAGAATTTATCACAGAAATAAGAGGAAAAATGTCGGAATTTTTTGACATCAATATAAATTCTGGCCCTTCAACCCCAATAGTGTGGGAAGCCTTCAAAGTCACATGCAGAGGGTGGATTATAAGCTACTCCACTGCAAAAAAGACAACAATGTTAAATAAAAAAGGACTCTAATAACTGAACTCAAGATTTTAGAGACCCAACATATGCATGACCCCAAAAATTACAGATTGAGGAATTCACTATTACTGATGAGATCCGATCTGCAAGCTATTTTACATGAAGAAACATCATTTGCTTTGTTACAGCTACGCAAGACATATTTTGAAGCTGGAGACAAGTCTGGGAAAATGCTTGCACTTCGACTTAAACAAATGGAAAATAAACACTCTATTCCTGCAGTATACAATTGTGATGGGTCTATGGTTTGTGATCAGAAACAAATTAATTCAGCCTTTCAAGAGTTTTACTCTAATTTATATAAATCTGAATATCATGCTAATGAGGAGGACATGAAGTACATAGTACATAGCACATAGCTTTGCCCACTTAAAAGATTGAAGATAGGGAGAAACTGGAGACATGTGTTCTGGAAACAGAGGTACAATCTGCTTTTAAAGTGCTCTCATCTCGAAAAACCCCAGGTGAAGATGGCTACAGTATAGAGTTTTATAAAAGTTTCCAGGACACACTAACTCCATTTCTCACTACGCTCTACAATGATGTTATCTCTAAACAGTCAATGCCAATGACTATGTGATCTGCTATAATTTCTTTAATCCCAAAACCAGGAAAAGATCATACGCAAATGAGTCATTTCCGACCATTGGGCCTCTTAAATAATGATTATAAGCTATTTGCCAAGATTCTTGCAACACACCTGGAAAAGGTTGATAGAATACAGTGGCCTTTTTTATTTCATGCATTAACCAAATTTGGTTTTGGCCCAATATGCATGCAGTGGATTAAGACAATGTATTACCAACCAACTGCTCGGGATAAAACAAATGGTGTGATATCTCATCCCTTTCAACTCTTCAGATCCACAAGACAGGGCTGCCCAGTCTCACCAGCCATTTTTATTTTAGCACTAGAGCCACTGGCCTGTGCCATATGAGCAAATAAATATATAACGGGTATTAATTTGAGTGAATATGATTTTAAATCAAACCTTTATGCTGATGACATTTTATTAACATTATCTAACCCAACATACTCAATACCACATCTGTTAAAACTTATAGAAAAATTTGGTCAACTATCAGGATATAAAATTAATTGCAATAAGAGTGAGGCTATTCCTCTTAATCACCATACCTTTGCAGTACATCTTGGCTCTGCACCCTTTGTGTGGAAACCCCAAGGTATGAAGTATCTTGGAATAAACATCAGATTCCCAATCAGTAAGATATTTGATTTAAATGGCCCTAGTATGTTGAAAGTAATTAAAGATGATATAAAGAGATGGACGGTCCTGCCTTTATCGCTGTGGGGAAGAGCAGAGGTAATAAAGATGAACCTCCTGCCCAGATTTTCCTTTCTCATATGAGCCATACCATTTAAGTTTCCCCAGCAATGGTTCAAGGAAATTGACAAATTATTTTCAAGATTTTTATGGCGTGATAAAAAGCCTAGAAAATTATAAAATTAAAAAATTATACACAGGGCGTATATTACACCATATTAAAAAAAAAAAAAAAGATCCAAATGTTTCTGAACTGTGCTGGTGTGGCTGTGGTAGGCTTGGTACTCTTGTGCACTTACTGTGGTCCTGCGGTTAAACATTTGTGGACTGAAGTAATAAATGTTCTAAAGACTATATTGAATATTATTGTTGCGTTAGCCTTCCTCTGTGTAAAGAGGACAATACTTATGAACTGGAAATCCCGTAAACCAGACTGCTATAATATACAGAACTGGTTAAAGGACTTCCTGGATTTACTTTCAATGGAGAGTGCAGCCTCAACACTCAAAGACTATGACACTGGACTAGGTGCCCCATGGACTTTTATTAGCCAATACATGAGTAACAGAATAATAATCTGACTGCCTCAGAATCTTTACCCTAAAATGTTAATCTGAGCAAAGACTCATCAGTCAATATAAGTTGTTGTTGCTTGAAGACACACAGTTCATACTAATGCAGCTCATGGGCTCATGTACATAGGGGGATATTGGACGAGAATGTTTGTTTTGAAAGTTAATGTGTTTGATTGGCTTTATTAATGATCTCATTAGCCAGACCCTTTTTGTTAAGCACATCAGGGTGACAATGTAGTGTCCAAATACATACAATACAAAAGAGGGTTGCATTTAATGTTCACTCAGTCAGCTGTCTGATAATACATGAAACGTTTTCAGCCACCTAGCCTTCATCTGTGTGGACAAATGCAGGGACACAGTCCCTTCTTAAGGGTGTCAGGTAAGATACCAGGTGGATGGAATCACTAATCACATTCTATGTATTGACAGGCGAACTTGACCATCAATCACTGCGACTCCAGCAAAATGTAAATGTATTAACCTCTAAGTGAGACATTGCAATGCTTATCAATCAGTCAGACATTTCAAATAACAAACATCAAAAACACATTAAATGTACTGTATCTCTGTGGTAACATATGTTTCAGGATCTAACGATGGATCATTACCTCTTCCAAAAGACATATAGTCCAAGACTCATATATAATATCATTTTGCAGTGACGTTCCAGGCGTTTTAGGAAAAATACATCAAACATAGTTCTTGAAAAAAGTTTTGTGTGTGTGTGTGTGTGTGTGTGTCTGTGTGTCATTTCCCAACTTGCCATACTTTCTTCCAATATATTGTTAGTTTTGTGTCAATGTTCACTGAAATGTCGTGCTACCGGTGAAGTTTTGTCTGCTCGTAATACTACCTCAGTGCTCATTAATCTGAATTTTTAACTTTCGAGTTGTTTGACCTACATAGTATTTATTGCATTGACAGACTAGGAGATAAATCACATGGGGAGTGTTGCAGGTAATTAGGGATCTGATTTTCAACTCATTTCCTGTGTGTGTGTGTGTGTGTGTGTGTGTGTGTGTGTGTGTGTGTGTGTGTGTTTTACAGGGCTACATGGCTAGTACCACAGTACCAAATGATCTGAGTTCAGTGTTTCTCACGTCCCTGCAAAACACAGATGAGATGCTCCGAGGAATCAAGACATGAACCATGCGTTCATCTTCCTCTTAAATATTCCAATTTTTCTCTAGTGCATCAGTGTCTTTATCACAGTGTCCATCCTTGGTTCACTTGCTGTTTCAGTAAAGTAAGTTGCTTTGTTTTTGTTTTTTCCTTTTTTTTTAAGACCAAATGCACATTGCCATAAGTGCATCTATTCAGCATCTGTACTGGTTCCATGGCTACTGACACAAAACAAAAATTTAGCTTTTGTTTTGTAACCATGACCATGATTTCATTAAATGATTTCATTTAATGAAATCATGTTGAAGTTATACTATTGATTCACTTAGCAACATAAAACATTGAACTTAAGCTACTCCTCAGTTTAAGACTGTTCTCATTCCAAAACATTCAACACATCGGGCCTGTTTAACTGAATTAACTTAAAATATCAGTATATTGACTTTAACCAAGTGCATTTCTTCAGTGATCTTGGTCGCCAGTCTTATAAGCACCCTATCAGCAGAAATAACCTGAAGAAAAATGTGTGTTGAGTGGTCTGACCTCAGCATTGAATAGCAGCATTTTCAATGCTCAGGTACACAAACACAAGCCTGTACACAATCATGCGAATAATTTGTTCAGGATTTCATTGAGATGTAAATGCTGCCTGTAACTCACAATGCGACAGCAGCTTTTTTCTAAGAATGCCGCAGTACACAGCTTTCCCACTTTTTAACTTGACCTGAAGGCATAGTACCTCACCTGGGCTCATTGCTTCCACTCTTCTCTTCTTTTCTGACAAACTAAGTTCAATTATTTGTGTCTCAATGTCCATACTGAAGTGTTTTGCTTGTTACACATATGGCAACCTTGAAAATAGAACAGGGTGATAATGCAGCACTTTATACTGAATTTGTTATATAAAAAGCTAAATTCCATTTAGTGCACCTTTTGTATATTTGTAATTCACCTTATGAATTGCATTTTTATTCACTGACATATATAAACAGTATATAGCCTATGTGAGCAAAGTTATGTATTGCTGTGTGTGACACTCAAAGGTACAGGCAGATACAGAACAGTCAAGGTCATTCTGTCTGGTTTGGTTAACAGAACTTGTCCATACTCAAACTCTCTCTCTCTCTCTGTCACATACACACACACACACACACACACACACACACACACACACACACACACACACACACACACACACACTCACACACACACACACACACACACACACACACACACACACACACACACACACACACACACAAAGTTACAAAGTCCACGCCAAAGGGACTTATTCTCTAAAACAGAAAACATGCTCCTGCACTGCCTGAAACAACCGTTCTCCATCTAGGTGATCGTCCCGCCCACCTTGCTGTCTGCCGTTATTATACAAAGGTTTACATTAACATTATGAGCCAGAGTCTCTGTTGTTGGATTCAAGAACCACCACAAGTCTGCATTGGAAATCACAGAAATGTCCCCATAAAGACTGGAAAACTCTTGTTCTACCTCGCACTGCTTTGAGGACCAGTACAAAGCTAAGAGAAAACCAGCTCTGTTGTTGGCTGCAAGAACCAACACAACAGTTTTCATCTACTCCCCCTATCTCACTAGGATGTCAAGACCCAGTGGATTAACTTTATTTTTAATGGAACTGGCTGTTATCAGTGCAAGTTAGAGGATGGATCGATACCGGCCGTCCATGACCTGACTTCAAACTTGGAAGCTGTAAGTTTTGCCATGTTTTATATTGTTCTACTGTTTCTTGGTTTGCTTGTTGGTGCTAGCATGTTGCACAGCTAATCTACTCCCACAGACTGGGAGCAATGTTAGACTAATGAAATACAGACTGATAGTCAAGAGGAACTATGTGAGTCTAGGCCTCACTTGAAGCCAACTAATTAACGAGAATATTTGTTTTGATGCTGGTAGCTGTTTTTTTCTGCTGTGTTTCTTTTTGTGAGGTTATACTGCAGTGCTACCACAGCCAGCATACTGTGGCTACTCCCACGGACTCAGAGCCATGTCAGACTAATAATATAATACTGAGTGACAGTCCAGAGAAACTGTGAACCTTAAACTTCCTTTGAAGCCGACAAAATAACGAGAGTCCTAGATCTGATGCCACTAACTTTTTTTTGGTGCTTTTTTGTGTTTATCCTGCAGCACTAGCTCAGCCAGTGTTAGCTCTGTTGCTTTATGTAGCTGTTCTGCATCTTGATGGTATGTGTGTTGCTGCAAGATCCTGTTCACAGAATATAGATAATCCATCTGCAGCTTCTGCAATTTGCACACCATGACTGTCATTGTCTGAGAACCTCATGATTTTGAAACACATTCTCAGTTCATAATGAAAACCCCAGCAAGTGCTGGTGCTCAGTGCTCCCGTGCTTTGGGGTCAAGAGCTTGCAATTTGTCACTCTCTGATTGAGTTTGTGCCATCCCAGAAATCATAATGTGGTGGGAGATAAAAGAAATTGCACAACAAAAATAAATTACAACTGACACGACCAAGAATCTGATATGCATGGACTTCTGTATTTGCCATAATGCAGAAAGTAAACTAAACAGAAAATTTTGCTTTTCATGTAACAAATCCACTAAGTCAGTGCAACATTATCACCCTGTTCTATCTGTAAGGTTGCCACTGCACTTTGACCAGCTGGTGCGCAATCCTAAATGTGCGTGTCCATACATAAAGAGAAGGCGCACTCAGCAATGTACCCATTAATAAGTTCACTCAGTCATCCAGCCTTCATCGGTGTGTACAAATGCAGGGACACAATCCCAATTTAAGGATGCCAGGTAGGTTAAGAGATGAATGAAATCATAACAGCACAGCTATGGTGGTGGCTTGGGTTAAGGTTAGTTTTCGGCATTGCAGATTATTCAGTATATATGGTACACTGTACCTCCTGATTAATGGAGCAACCTATTCTGTGAGCAAAAGATTAAGTGAGTTCAGTGTTAAAAAGGATGAAATATAGGGTGGAGGCATCTGTATTAAAGCTTCCTAGATCCATAAAAACCAATGCTGTTCCTGCCTTACAGTCAAAGATGGCCAGCTGACCTTTCAGTAAAGATGGCAGTGGTGAGTGCTGGATCACCGGTTATAAACTTTAGGGCTGAGTGGTGGACAGCATCCAGTGATTTCGAAGGCGACTTTCCTAGATATAAAACATCCCTATAATCCAAAACAGATACAAAAATTGATCCAACAATTCTTTTTCTCTGCTGAATAAGGAACCAATTCTTATTTCTGTACAGAAAACCAAGTATTGTTTCACAATTGATGTGCTGATTTGATGCTCATTTGAAGTTAAGATTATTGTCCAGCCAGAAGGCATTTACGCTGAGTCACTCCCTCAACAGAACAGTATAAAGCAACACAAACCAGTCAATGTTTTAAAAAAACAAAACAAAAAAAAGTACCTTCAATATCTCTCCATCTCAATCCCTCTGCTTTGTCTCTGTCTGCACACTGAGGCAGTGAGAAGCTGTTCTTAGAGATGGTAGTCTGTTTCTGTCTGGTTTTCTTTGTCAGTTTCTCTCTGTGTCTAAGTTTCAGCCGTCCCCCTACCTCTCTTTGAGATTCCCACATCTCTGCTGGGACCCTCTCCTCCTGGCGGGTGTTGATGTGCTTTTCATACTTCAGAAAAAATAAAGACATCTGATGACTGTGTTTGTTAGAAGTTTCCCTCTAGGGCCATGAGTTCTGCTGAAAACTAAAGAATGGATTGCCAACTTTAAAATGACTATTTTTGTGGCCTTAAAAAAGCATTCCCTTGAGTTTTCTGACTCATATGTGAATGTTGACTACATACATTATTTATACACATTCAATTGTCATCAACATAGGCCTCTTTCACTCATATTTCTTCAAACAGGATCATTTTAAGTATTTATTACTGTTGCTGTGGGGACTGGTGTTTAAATTGGGTTTCACTTCAATGTTAGACCACATGCTGAGTTTAATCTCTTGAGGTCCACATTTTAAATAAATAGCTTTAAGACAGTTCATGTTTTGTGGGGATCTGCAGTTTCCCCTCCTTTTTTCCATTTGTGTCTTGTGTTTCCCCTGTCCCTCTGTCTCCTGTCTGTCTCTCCTCTGTCTCTCTTGTACGTATGTTTCACTGCACAGTGTGGCTAACAGGTTGGGCTCGGCCTCCTCCTCTTCACAGCGTACAAGCACCAGCTCTCCACCCAGTATTCGTTGAAAAGCCCGTTCATCCACGACTGAGACTCCTGAAAATGGAAACTCCTCACAATATCTTCACAATCTTGTAATGATGGGATCAGCAAGAAAATGCCAACAATGCATCGGGGTTGTGACTCAGTCTTGCACAAGCTTTCCTAGTCGTAAACTTGTTCTTATGGAGGAACTGTTAATAGGCAACTTATCCAGCACCCCACAAAAGTCTGTGTTGTCGTGTGGATGATGATGGAACAAAGTAATTATTTTGGATGGATGTTAAGTACAATTTTCTACACAGTTGAATGTTTATTCTGGATGACTGGAATACTTCTTACTTCAGCCAACCTTTCCTTTTGTTCCCGCTTGCTTGTCCATTGTGTGTCATTCCCTTTCAGGATATCAACTGCAACAGATTTCACTTATTTGTGATGGAAACTTAAAGCATTGCAGTAACAGTTGCACAATCATTTTGTTGGTGTATTGATTTTTATTAGGGAGAATGATGTTCTTATTCTGCACCCTGAATGCCTCATCTTGCGCTATGTAGCTTGGGCTACACCACCATTACTGATTTTGGCGAAACTGGATCATATTTCATAGAGAGAATATTTTCTTGGATGTCCTCTAGCTGCTCTTCCTTAACTATTGGTGATTTATAGGATTTCCTGGTGGATAGATAGCTTTACTTGTTGCTAAAGTAACCACTGACTGCTTCTAAATGGAACTGCTGTTAGCTAGTTGGCTCAGTTAGCCATACAGCTAGCTAATTCTGTCAGGACCAGACTGGGAGCTCAGAGTACTGGGGAGTTGTAGTGGCTTACACTGCAAGCACAGGAGCTTTGGAACACCAGGAAGAGGAGGTTTTCAGAATGCGCTTCAGACATGAGCAAGCAAGCAATGGAAGCAGCCTCATCAGCCTTGACAGAGGTGAAGAGACAGATGAGGGTGTTAACAGACGAAACTCAGAAGAAGGTAAGAGTGACCAAACAAGCAGGCTGGAGGAGCAAATCTCAGACTGACCTCTGACATTTGCTGGCAAGAGCTTCACGTAACACTAGGCTGCAAGACAGATACTCAGCTAACACGTATTCATAACAAATACACATGTACAGCCGTCTATATTTACAACAGTTATGTTCAAGTTAATTGCACCAAGAAACTGTTGGGTGCCGAATTGCAAGAAAATGCAAATTCTTGTTTAACGTCGCTTTTAAGAAAGGATCAAAATTGATGATGGTGGGACCCTGTCTGGCACCTACATTATCCACTCTACCGATGCAGTTCACTTGATGCAGTTTATCAGACATCACACTGCTCCAAATAACTGGGGGAGTTCCCCTTTAAGGAAAAAAAAAACCAACAAATACAAGAACACATGTGCACAACAGTGAAAACAGCGAAAAAATATTGTAAGAACTGTGCATCAAATCCAAAAATGTTACAATAATGAAAAAGTGTAAAGGAGGAAAGTACACACAGAAGGGAAATGTGCTCTGAAAACAGTTGCAAATGCCAAAATGCATATGTAAGGAAAATAAATACATAAATGAAAAAGGAAATTTCATGAAGAGGAACTGGAAAATGAATGTTTTCTGTGTTCCTTCAGATGCTTCGTTTTTTTTGGGGGGGGGGGGGGGTTGACTCAAGCAGAGGTATACTCTCTCTGTTTCCTAGTTTTTGTATATGATTTTATTGGATGTGGCTGGACAATTAGGTCATTTGCTCATACATGAAACTTTTATCAACTTTATTTGTATAGCACCTTTCATACAAGAATTGAACTCAAAGTGCTTTACAACAATGAAATCACCAAAAAAGACAGAATGAACATAAAACCGGGAGAGAAAATGAATGCTGCGTTGTCATCGGACACTAAGCAAAGACGCTGATTGGGTTTTGTGGTGGATCATGCAAGCGAAACTTCCAATGTGCTGGAACAGTGACTCCATTCAGATGACTCCCTACTGAACTTTGAAAATCACTGCTATTACAATCCCCATATGCTCATTACCATGCGACTACATACAAGGTCTGAGATCATACAGTTTTTTTAATTTGGTGAAATCAAAGGAAGGTAGGCGGGAGACAGAAGAAAGACAAAGCCAGAGAGGGAAAGAATAAAGAGTGATGATGCAGTACAACAGAGTGAGTGAGTGAGGCAGATGTTAAATTATTCTCTTTTGATTTACAATAATAAAATCATTTGATCAGTGAAATACGTCCCCATTTTCTCCCCCTACGGACACTGTACCACCAGATATCCCCCTCTTCTCTGAGTTCCAAGGCTGAGAGCCCAGGCAAGGGAGGCAGAATTAAGAATAAAACAATATTTGCTCCAAAGTTAACACTTCTCAGCTCTCACGAGTGAAGTGTTTTGTTTTTTTTTATTTGGTTTGACTTTGCTTGGTTTGTCTACAAGAATATGTGTCTGTTCTTCAGAGCCACCTGGGTGAGATTAAAGTGCAGGGATTTTTCTGTATGTCATTCAAAACAAACTACACTGCCAAAGCATATTTAAGTCCATGACATTAGATAAAGATCATATCAAGAATTTGCCAGGTTTGTTTAAATCCACACTTCAAACACTTCTCCTTCTCTTTTTCCATGTAGTGTTCTTCTTACAGTTTGTTTTTACAATCCACAGTTAATCCAGCATCTCGCAGAGAAATGCCAATCTGAATCTGAATGTCGTATCATTTAGAAATGCAGTCCTAAATGTGGTTCATGCTTGATTTGTGGCAATATGATCTCAGAATTCATGTGACTTTGACATACTGTGCAACCGTGTCATGGCTGCTGCTGGGACAAAGACAGAGGGAGGGAGGCTGTGATGGAGGTGAGGCGTTTAATACAGAGACAGTTTAGACTATAAGTGTTTAGAAAGTGAATATTTTAAAATCTTGCTTCAATGCAAACAGAAAACAGAGAAACAGTACAGATCTCCACGAGATTTGCTTAAAGTATATATATATATATATATATATATATATATATATATATATATATATATATATATATATATATATATATATATATATATAAGAAATGCAGCCTCTGTATTTCAAATGCGAAATCTTTAGAGCAGCTCAGTGCATTGCCAGTTAGCTACCATTAAATCTCTATCCTGTGTTGTAAGATTTAAATAATGAGTGAAGCTATCTACACTGTACCAGCTGTGTGTAAAATACGCAGGAGTTTGGAGGCAGAAACACAAGTATACATAATCCATTAAAACATGGACTGTGCTTTTGGCTCTGAAATTTGCACATATCAGTTATTCTGGACTCATTTTTATCATTTATCTATGACCCCTGGCCGTTATTCGATCTCAGTTAGGCTCGTGTGTGTTCTGCCTCACCAGGAGGTGACTGTACGGGATCAGACCTTTTGGATCTCTTGAGGGCAAAAATCTCCAGTGCTTGATACTCTGCTCTGATACCAGCCTAGTTCAAGAACTCATCTGAGCATCAGAAATGTCAATGGTCTACCTCAGTGAAAAGGACTCTATGATGAGAGGATTAACTTTGATTATCAAAACGTGAAATAATTATATGTAAAACCCACTCAGCCGTACTGACCTCAGCATTGATCTGTTTTCATGGTTGCATGGATGTGAGCGTATGCTGCATTTAAACATTAGTTTAAAGTTGTGAGTCTCTGTGAGTTTCTGCAAATCTGCCTGAAGGTGAGCTTATTCACCTTTTGCCCTACGCGGTTACACATCTTTCTAGACTTCAGGGCAGAGTTTAAATAAATAAATGATCACTCATTCAAATTAAGAATATGTTTGATTTCTCAAGCATCTGCTGTGAAACCAAACTGTCTTTAGAAAAGCTAAAATCTTTAGCTCAGTAAAAAGTAGATTTAATGTTTTTTCGTTTTGTTTTCTTTGCTGACCAGTTTTATTTGAGGCATCAGAAAAGTCTCAAGTACAAAAGCAGGTCATTGACTAAGAAAGGGAAGAGAGGAGGGTGGCCCCTTATTCAGACAGAGAGAGTGAGGGAGCTTGGGAGAAGGCGAGCAGTTGGCTTTCTAAAAAAAGGCACAGCTGAATGAACGAACAGCAGCGGAGAAAGTGCAAGAGAAAGAAAATGGAAAGAGAGACAGAATAAGAGAAAGGGAGAAAGAGAGGCTCTTTTTAATAGAGCTTTATGAAAAGCTTTGTGAATGGCCTCTGTCTGTCTTTCCCACACAGGTCATCACAGTAAAGTCCTCTCCACTTGAAAAGAAGTGGTGCTGAATAGACTTGAGGTCCACTTCAGTCTGACGAAGAAACATTCCTGCTTTTACTGAAAGAGGGCTGGAGACTCGATTTCAAGAGAGCCAAAGAGAAGAAAGAAAGAAAGAAAAAAAGGGAAAAATGAGTGAGACAAATAGTGATTAGGGGAAAGATGAAGACAGAGGGAGGAAAAAGGAAAAACAAGTCAGAAAATCAGAAAAGTGAAGAAAAGAAAAATGAAGGACATGAAAGCTATGTAATTCCATTTCTTCGACAAGGGATTTTTGTGACTGCAGCTGGCCTAAGCCTGTTATGGGAAAGAGATTCAATAGTAAACTTTATAGTGTAGCTGCAGTTGGAAGATAGCAGAAAGGTTGAGTGGTTACACAGACCAAAGAGCAGCACTTTGAATATGAATGTGGCTGCATAAATCAGTGCCCAGTCAAATAAAAATGGTCTTTAAAGTCCCACACATACACAGCCTCACTCGCTCTTTCAAACAGTTCAAAACAGCACATTCTCCCAATCATGCAACGCCGCACACAAATGAGCGCGCGTTCGCAAACATGCAAATGTATTCATGCGTGCAGGCTCACACACATACAGTACAGCTCAGCCTAAATGCTCATACATAAAATGACTCCAATATAAAAAGCTTTTTAAAATCAATGCAGTCTGACTCTGCAGCCATCAAATGTAAAGAATTATGAATGAATCGCTCGACATGAAAGCTTTCCTAGTTCTTTAAATGTGGCGTTCGACAACACATAATGATGGGGAACATCCCGTTTTTGACATCTAGGGACACTTTTAAAGAATATGAAAGAGCGTCCTGGCTGAGAGCAGTGTGTGAAAGCCTTTTGATGAGTAAGAGCCTTGTGTTTGACCTGATGGAGAATGCTTTTGGAGCTCATTAATGATGGGAAATTGTGGTAGCATGGTGTGCAAGGCTTTTTGTGACCTCTTTTACTTTCTCCTCTAACTTCTTGGCTGTGGATGACATATCAAGAGGACCTGACAAAGATCCATTCATATTTAAATATTTCACCGCCAAACGCCCACCCTGACTTCTCTTTATCTTTTAGATGATGTGAATGGAAGCAGCCTTTTATTAAAAGGAAAAAAAAAAAATCTTTCATGATTTGAGCTTTTCATCTGGGAAGACATGTTAAAAGGGGACACAAAGTTCTCTTGAACCTTCAAAGCATGCAAAGAGAGAGAGCCAAGTATGAAATGAACACATAATGGAGGACGGGAATGAGATCTGTAATTTGGCTGGAAACATTTTCCTTTTTTTGGTCACTTCTGTGGCTTTCAGCTCTGGGAATGGCAATGATAGCTGACCCTGTGGGTGTGTCTGGTTCAACTTTTTAGAAGAAGGAGTGAAAGCATGAGCTAATCAAGGTCTCAATAAATGACACCCACTGACGGACCTAAAGTGAACTGCACTTCATCAAAATCGCTGACTCAAAGAGGCCTTTGTGGAAGAAGAGAAAGGCTCAGGTCACATGGTTAGGATGATTTTTTTTTTTTTTTCAATCCCTCCTCTAATATATAAAATGTATATTTGTTCAAAGGTTGAAGAAGTGTTTTGACAACAATAAAATAAGATGTTATTCATTTTCTAAATTGTATCTCATTATGGTCCAAGGAACTCAAATTGCAGGAATTTGAATCCTGCAGCAAATGGCTGATCCATCACAGTAAAGACTGAGCAGCGTTATGTTTGCTTGGCAAAGCTGTTCTAGTGTGAGCATGAGATTTTTGTAAAGTGTAACTGCTCCATTACCCAATATCCCTTCCTTCCATATTCCACCAAATCATCACTGAATTTTCAATGCATGAAGCTTCAGTGCAGGTGGTAACAACACCAGTGTTGCCTGTTGTACTTAATGTTTTGCGTATTATTAGATTTTCTGATTGCACACCTCATTATAGGGTAGGTTCACATTTTTTCTGTCTTAAAATAATAGTCATATGTCTACATCTGTCTTCTAAGATTAGTATTTTTATTGCTGAATCCAATATTTATCCATCATGTTTCAGTGCTGAGCTGTGGTAGAGGGATTGTAACACAAAGAGAAAATTTGGTACAAAAAATACTAACTTTGGAAGATATCCACAGGATTTGTCTAACTCCAACTGACTTCAGATTAACAACATATATTTTTGCTTATTGAGGATGATTTTCTCCCTCATCACTTACACTGGAAGCACATGAGGAAGAGCCCTCTTAACGTCTCAACAAGAGGAAGGATTGCAGCATTACATAACTGTACAAATGGTCACCTGACTGTCTCTCTTTTAAAATGTGTTTTACGATGACAGAATTACTGTCTTTGTGAATGGAGTCTGGTTGCTTTGGTGACAGCGGTATAACAGGTGTGTCTGGTTAAATAAAAGGTATCTTACTCTTTAACAAAAATGGGTCTTTTTAGGGATCCTTTCCATACTATTGTCAGACACTTACAATAACAACCTTAGGGTGTCAGTGGCAAAAACTAATACTTGTCGTGGATGAACGGTGACAGTGCGCAAACACCAGGAGGGATTATATTGCAGCCCGTTTTGCTGCAATGCGGTCACTTGATACTGGACCAGACAATCACTTGGACATAACAACAAAGGAAAATACTGTCTGTAATCAAATAATATTTGATGAGAATTTCTTTTGTTTGCCCAGGAATCTGAAATCTTCCAGGACCAGCACCAACTGGAAACTTCTATTTTGTTAAAGTAAATATACTTACATAAGTATGTTTCTTGTATTGGTTTGCCCTCTTATGGGCATAATGCACAAAAAAAGATACTCATATGGTTCAAACTTGTGTTTATTTTGTAGAAGGAAATAACGGAACATAATTTGGCGGCCCCACTATTTTTTAATGTGTGCTGTCGGGTGGCTATTGAATTCTTGTGTCTGACTGTCTTTGAATGCCTCACTTAAGAGTTTTTAAACTTACTTGTGCTTTACCAAGCAACCATGACTTAAACATTGATAATCACCTTTTACTGTGATGATTACTTTCTCAAGAAATCTGATATAGCATAAGTGACTGCAAGTTGTTTTTAAATTGTCCTCAGTTGAATGCATTAAAAACAAAACATATTCATTTCAAACTTTTGGCAAATATCAAAGCTTTGCTCTACAATCTATACTTGTGTATTTTGTGGGTTTAAAGGTTTAACCCTGGCTGGGGTCTTTCAGTGAGATCATGTGGGTGCTTCTGTTCCTCCCATATTCTTGTTATTTTGCGTTAATGTGTTTGTCTGTTTTCCATTTTTCACAATCATGCTATCATCAAATCCAACATCCAAGCATCCACAGGAACCACCTGGTGGTATTTGCTGTTGCCATTTAGGTGGTACTGCCAGCATCTACTGTACATACATGTACTGTAGGTATATGTATGGCACCCCCCAACTAATGAAAACACACTTCTGAATATTAGATTCCATTTCTGACATATTCTACCAATAGATCCCAGTAAACCTTCCACACTGATAGGTGAGTGTTAAGGTTATCAAAATACAGCACCCAAAATGCCTCAATCAAGCAGAGAGGACAGGGCAAGGATGGGGACAGGTGAGGGAAAGGTACCTGAGCACATACACAAGAGGCAAGACAAAAAGTCAAAAATGGAGTCTCTGTCATTACCATAAAGTAAAATAGACAAGAGCTGGAGCGTATGTGCTGTCGGGGCAGTTGAGTCTTGATTCAACGATTGAGTGATTGAGTTTAGCTGGGCATGGGGAGAGGAGACCAACCCCACTCCTCTGCAAGGACACACACTGGACAGACATGGGAGAGACAGACCGGAGACAGAGGGAGAGAGGAAACACCAGACACAAAGGGGATGTCCTCACACATAGTCCAATGTATGGCTATATATTTGACTCTCTAACTTGAGCAGCAGTATTAAATCTTGGCACACACATTGTGCAGTCTTCCTGACAGCACTGTAAATGACTTTAACTCTGTATCCTGCTCTTTTAACACCTGCACCATAGGTGGCCAGTGCATTGCAGCACACAATCCATGAACATGACACATTTTACTGTGGCTCACTTGCCACCATCAGACATTTTACAATGCCATATTTTTTCTTACAGTTTTCAAAAGCGCCTCCAGGAACTGTTCAAAAGCAGTTCAGAAAGCTTTCAATAATTTTGTTGGCATGTTGCCCAAACTTTATTTTTTGGACTGAATCTAAAGTAATGAGGTTACATCCTGTGAGGGGGTGGCCGACACACAACATGAAAAAGCCCTGTTTTCCCAAGTCCCAGGAAGCCAGACACAGATTGCTGAGACTCAACAATTAGATGGAGGTAAGAGCAACTCTAAAAAGGAACGTGTCACAATATAACAAAGTCAAAGTAACCAAATTCCAATGACTTTCCTTCCAAACTGAAATAAACAGGACAACAGACGCAGCAGCCCACCCCTACAAATTCCTGGATAACAAACACCATCAGCATGGCAGAGGTCTTCGGAAGGAGCCAATCACCTGCAGGTACTGGACTTTTAATGATTTTTTTTTTTTTTTTTATTTCAAAGTCTGACACTCAGTCTTCTGCTTGTACACTGCTTCACTTCCTTTAAAATGTTATATTTTACTTTATTTTATGCACTCAATGTACCCTATTTCTAAAATTTATTACTGTCGTTTTGTGATTTTTTTCTCCTCATGTTAAGTATCCTCTTTATTCTGCTTCATTAGTCATTATTCAATTTAATTTTTACTCTTGTAATGAAGTGGATTATTGTTATCTTATTTTATATCCCAGTTTTAATGTTCATTGTGTCTTTTTTATGTGAAGCACTTAGTGCATGTGATTTTGTTGTTGTAAAACACTGAGCTGCATTTCTTGTGTGACAGGTGCTTCCAAATAAAGTTATTATTATTATTATTATTATTATTATTATTAACGATTCTGGCCTGTGAAGAAATGTAGCTGATGACCTTTGTTCTCCAAGATCATCATATTTTTGAGTTATAAACTGGCATACAATTTAAATATTCAAGTACAAGTATCTCAAATTTGTACTTGAGTACAGTAGTTGGGTAAATGTACTTAGTTACTGTACATTCCACTGGTAGTAGACAGACTTGTATTAGATGTAGGAGATCTGCAGCCTTTGCAGCTCATTAATAAATAGAAAAACAGTGGAAGAAACAAGTTCTTAATTTTTTGAAGTAGTGACCTTCCAGAATTCAAATTGTGAACTGAAAATGAACTAGTTCATTTTAATCTGTGTGAAAGGATCTTTTTGTTTCATTTGTTTGTACATTTTTCTTCAGTTCTCACCTTTACTTCTCCTTTATTCCATCATCTTTGTCACTGTGTCACTTCTCTGTTATCTGTATGAAAATCAAAAAAAGACCAAAGAGTTCAGATGTCCAGAGGAGAACCAGAATCTATTGCCAGCAGGGTCTACACTCCTGACTGTATCATAAAGACACATTTGACAGCCGAGACATTCCTTTTTGCCAAATGAACTTTTGACGATGAGAGCAATTTAATTGATTAGCTGGAGTCATAACTTGGAGCTCTAACAGAGTGACTTTCTCACAGTTACAATAAAAAATGATCTCCTCCCTCCATCAAAGAGATAATCATTAATATGCTTCAGTGGCTCTGTTAGCCAAAGAGCCTTACAGTAATATCAGTGCACAGATATTCTATCAAACTCTGCAGTCTGGCATCGACACAGTATGCACTCTTAATCATTTTCACATTGATGATACTCTATGTGATTGTGCTGATGAAAGTCAATCAGGAGTTTAAGGAGCTAGAAAAAAGACAGTTGCTCTATCCTTGTGCCTGTGTTGCTGCTCAGCTATGCAGGACGGTATATGTTTGGTTTGGATTGTTGGGTGTGGTAGCTGATTGGGCTTTTCTTTTCTCTTCAGCATGGGAACAACAGATTAGAATTGAGTATGTAAAACAAAATGACTGACCAGAGATATTGTTCATCTTCATCCTAAATGAACAAAGTAGAACAGCTTTTGAAAAAGCTGAATCCAGTTTTCCCCTTTTATCTTCCTTCCTTTTAAGGTTAGAAAAAAAATCTTCATTCCCCACTGTCTGACAGTATCATAAATATTCTGTATCAAACCAAATGTACTTTTTAAACCCAAGATTTCGCAGACTTCGATAAAACAGAAATACTGTAGATACCTTGTGTATCATTTTATACACATTTCCCAAACATTCAGATATATTTGGAAACTTTGGGATCATCCCTGTAACTTTAAAATAAAGGCCAGTGGGTTCAACTAGTCCTCATACCTAAAAGACTGAATAGGTCAACTGTCAATGACGCCCAAAACGACATATATGACCATTGCCAAAACAACATGTATGAACATTGGAGAGTACCAGCAATAGGCATACCAGACCTTCGCCATCACTTAGGCAACTTGGTGAAACTGTTGTGGTTTGCTTAGATTTAGGCTTGTGTAGTATTTGGTTAGGTTTAGGCAACAAAAGTACTTAGTTGGGCTTAGGAAAAGATCACGGTTTGGATTAAAATTGGTACATTGTGTAATTTAAAATATGTCAAAGGCTGATTTATGGTGTCACACGGTAAACAGTGGTCTCCCCTGGTGACAGTCCTTTGACTTTCTTGCTTTTTATATATCATCTGGCTTCCTTCCATTCCCCCTGTCATAATTAATACCACCGGCAACCTAACAGGAAATGGCAATATGTATACTAATAATCCACTTGCACGGACAAACTTTTCAGACGTTTTTCTGGTGAGGATGGGCTGGTTGGTTTGAACAGTGTTTGACTCCAAGGGATGAGTTTGTACTGACAAAAACACCAGTTGGTCTGTGACGTTGGAGACCCGACAGGTAGATTACAGTTTTTCAAAATGATGGATGACTGGGGGTCAGTAACTATAGATGAGGACAACCCAAGCACAGAAATACAGAAATTTAGGATGTCAACAGTTCAATCCAACAGGCAAACAGGACTCAACACAGTTCAGTGAAGAAACTTAGCAAAAATAGTGCCAGGAGGTCTGAGTGCCCCCTAAGTTGCCTTAGCATACCCAGGTGTGGACATCAAAATGTATTGAGTATTTTAAGTTATGCTTCACTTTCTTTCCAAAATATGAAGCTTGCCTGTATAAACCAAAAGGTGTTGTTACTTTACTGTCATAATTGTGTTGATGCTTCATGTGTATTTTACATGTATTCATCTGTTGTTTCATGCCATTGCTTTCAAGCCTGTTACTGCTTTCCTGGAACCCTGTCACCTATACCTACTTGCCTGCCTCATAGTCATGTCAGCACTGAACCTTGAATAAATCGATAACCTGCACCAGCTGCGCCTCCATCGTCTGCACTGGGATCCTATTTCTGTTGTCCTGCTGACCCTGGTACATGAACAGATCTGGCAAACCTTGAAGCCCCCAGTTAGCCTCTCCAGTATGCTTCAGTGTCCAGGCAGAAGTTTGGAATGTACAGGAAGTGGCCAGTGTATGTTGGTGGCTGATATTACAGTCAGATTGAGTCAAATAACTGGGTTTGTTTAACTGAATGCAAAATATACTGTATGTAAAACCCAAGAGGAAAGCATGTGTGTCAGTCACCTCTTGCACTCTTTTTTAGCTGTACTAAACAGAAAGCTTCCCTTCACAATGCTATTTCTTGTGAAGGCTGAATCAGGACTGAGCATCCTGTAGAGGCAGAAGGTCATACTAGGGTGTACAAGGGTTAAATGGGATAGACCAACATACACAAGTGTTGTCCCTGATGTTCATTTTATTGACACTGGAAGAGTGCCACTGTAGAGGTCTCTCACAAAATACACAACGCTGACCACCAAAACAGACTCAACCATTGCCACAATACAGTGCATTCAACAACACACTGCATTGGCCAATCAAATATGTGGGTTACTTTACAAAATCAACGGGGTAATTCTCTTTACGGTCCAGTGGATAAGATGGAGGATAAAATGATATCTTTCTAGAGTTGTAAAATCCTGTCACTGCATGTCCGACTCAAACTAAACTTCCTGGCTTGTGTTTCATCAGCTCAGCAGTACCGGGGCTACTTGCCCCAGTATAGCCCCTTGTGTTTGGTTGGCACAGTGCTACTTTCAGTCTGAAGGGAGTGCCTGTGTCCTCTCAGAAGCGCAGGAGCATCAGCACCATTCACAGAGTTTGTGACATGGGTGTAGTTGCCTCAGCTTGATCCATAGTTTTCTATCGTAGGTGTATGTGATACGCATCACCATGTGATTTATTACTGATCCATGCAGGTAAGGATAATATGGGAAAAGTTGCTAAATTCTTTTGGTCCTACTTCGAGGCACAGACTGCTTTAAAACACTGATGATGTGACAACACCAGTTTAGGAAGGTATTTTATGTGTGATGTAAAAGTCAGAGTTTGAAGGTCAGGACTGAAAGTTAAAATCTTTAGTTGATCTTATGACCATTATGGTGCCATTAATATTAGTGACTCATTGGGCCATACAGATGAATGAGAGGGTCATAATTCCCATCTCTGCCCTTTTAAGCACGAGCAGTAAAACATCCCACCTTGAAATTATTAATTCCATTTACATCCGTCTCTGTCTAAGACTAAACTCTTTTCTCAGTTTTGTTTGGGCAGCAGAGCATTTGAGAGGAAATAGAATCAATTAACACCAAACTAATTGTACATTGATACAATACATGAAAACGTTAAGAAAACTGAGTTTTATGGGAACTATTGATTTGTCTATTGTTGATAAGGAGTAGTTAGTCCCTATTCGTGTCAGTGAATCAATTGATTGGCTTTGATTAATTGCATGTGCACACATATGATTTGCATGTATGGATAACAAGTCTTCCAACTTACACATGGTTTCCTTTTAGATTCCATTAGTTGAATGTACCACCACTGCAACGTGTCACTTTAATTGATCGGGGTGCAGTTAATTACATACAGAGCACAGAAGTGTCCCAAAAAA